>NW_026652280.1:18657776-18898809 GCF_009828535.3 Hylobates moloch | reverse complement strand
TGTAACAAACCTGCACATTGTGCACATGTACCCTAAAACTTAAAGTATAATAATAATAAAGAATAAAAAAATAAAAAATAAAATACTAAAAAAACCAAAAAGAGGTATAACTGTTTGATTTATGCCAAAGAGTTTCATGAAGCTGATATATGTGATCAGTTTTGTATTTCATAAAGAACTGTTTAAACAACAAGTTTTGAAGTTATTTAGCAGTTAAGGTGGAGTAAATGGGTGGAAAAGAACACAGCCTCTGCCTATGTTTGTGATGTTATAGTTAAGAGGAAATAAAGAGAGAAATATAAGATTTAGAATTTTTATGACACTGAGAATTTTGACAATGAAAAATCGTTGGAAAATTGATACTTTATTTATTATTTTGCATCAGGGTCTTGCTCTGTTGCCCAGGATGGAGAACAGTGGCATAATCATGACTTACTATAGCTACAACCCCTTAGGCTTCAGTGATCCTCCTGCCTCAGCCTCCCATGTAGCTGGGACTACAGGCATGCATCACCATGCCTGGCTTACTTTTTTATTTTTTGTAGACATGAAATTTTGTTATGTTGCCCAATCTGGTCTCAAACTCCTGGCTTCAAGGTATCTGCCTGCCCTGGCCTCCCAAAGTGCTGAAATTACAAGTGTGAGGTGCTATGCCTAGCCTGAAAAAAAGTATATTTATATATAGTAGAAAGTTTATTATTTATCTAATAACAATTCAAAAATATCAAAATGTTTTCTTTAACCTACAGAATACTTTTATAAGATGTATTTTATACATGTATTATCTTCTCATAGCACTGGTGTACAGTTATTTTTTTCAGTTCTCTAATGTTTGGTAATACCACCTACAATTGAAAGTCATATATTTTGTTGATGTCTCCAGACAGATAAATTCAGAAGTGTCGATTTATTACTGATTTTTTAATCTTCCTTGCATTTTCTCCAAAACTCTTCCATTTTTGTTTTTATTAACTCTTCTAAGTTTATCAGAATAATTTAAATTGGTTACTAAGTCTTCTTGAAGTATTGAGGTACAGATAGAAATATCATGGAAGTTATTTGAATTTCCAAATCCTTTTAGTGCTTTTAGGTAAAAACGTATTGAATAATATATGCAATTAAAACAGACATACAATAAAAATTATTCCACATCTATTAGTTGCTAGAAACAGTAGGGTTTGATAATACAGGTATTTATACCATTGGCCAAGGTACAATGTGACCGTATATTGTGGGGCATAAGAGATTAATATACAACTTTGGGCAGATTATTTAACCTCTCTGTACCTCAGTTTTATCATCTACAAAATGAAAGTACTAATGTGATTTTCACTACATTGTGGTGAATATCGGAATTATTAGTCCTTGTAAAGTACTGAGAATAGTGTCCAGTATTTAGTAAGGAAAACTCAGATAAGACTGAACAAAGTAAAAATAAAATATTTTTAATGAAAAAAAAAACACCAGTATGAATTGACAGCAGATTAATACCACAAAGAAAAAAAATGACTCAACTTCAAGATAGTACCTGTATTAGTCCATGCTCATGCTGCTAATAAAGACATACTCAAGACTCGGTAATTTATAAAGGAAGGAGGTTTAATTGACTCACAGTTCCACATGGCTGGAGAAGCCTCAGAATCATGAAGGGAAGGGAAAGAGGAGCAAAGTCATGTCTTACATGGCGGCAGGCAAAAGGAGATGTACAGGGGAACTCCCCTTTATAAAACAATCAATCTCATGAGACTAATTCACTATCATGAGAATAGCATGGGAAAAACCTGTCCCCATTATTCAATTACCTCCCACTGGGTCCCTCCCATGATATGTGAGGATTATTACAATTCAAGGTGAGATTCAAGTTTGCAGACAGAGCCAAACCATATCATTCTGCCCCTGGCCCCTCCCAAATCTCATGTCCTCATATTTCAAAGCCAATCTTGCCTTCTCAATAATTCCTCAAAGTCTTAACTCATTTCAGAATTAACTCAGAAGTTCACAGTCCAAAGTCTCATCTGAGACAAGCCAAGTCCCTTCCACCTATGATCCTGTAAAATCAAAAGCAAGTTAGTTACTTCCTAAATACAATGGGGATACAGGCATTGGGTAGATACACCCATTCCTAATGGGAGAAATTGTCCAAAACAAAGGGGCTACAGGCCCCATGCAAGTACAAAATCCAACAGGGCTTCCAAATCTTAAAAGTCCTAAATGATCTCCTTTGACTCCATGTCTCATATGGAGGTCACGCTGATGCGAGAGGTGAGTTCCCATGGTCTTGGGCAGCTCCACCCCTGTGTCCTTGCAGGGTACAGCCTCCCTCCTGGCTGCTTTCACAGGCTGGCACTGGGTGTCTGCAGTTTTTCCAGGTGCACAGTGCAAGCTGTCGGTGGATCTACCATTCCGGGGTCTGGAGGATGACGGCCCCCTTCTCACAGCTCCACTATGTAGTACTCCAGTGGGGACTTTGTGTGGGGGCTCTACCCCACATTTCCCTTTTGTACTGCCCTAGCAGAGGTTCTTTATGAGGGCCCCACCCCTAAACAAACTTCTGCCTGCACATTTAGGCATTTCCATACATCCTCTGAAATCTAGGTGGAGGTTCCCAAATCTCAATTCTTGACTTCTGTGCACCCACAGGCTCAACACCATGTGAAAGCTGTCAAAGATTGGGCTTGCACCCTCTGAAGCCACTTTTCTCCCCCACTTCCATGACTTCAGGATGGAGCTGGGGCCCATGTGAAAAAAGCAAGTGAGCAGGGAAAGAGTCCAGCAGTGGTAAATGGCAGCTGAGCAGGACAGTGTGTATGTGAAGTCAGAGACTGATAAAGTAGAGACAATTGAGTAGTAAATATATTAAGGATTATGAGACCAAGACTTCTGAAATTGGAGAAGATATTTAGAAAAATGAAAATGGGAGGGCAGAAACAAACCTTGATGTGTTGGATTTGAAAGCATCAGTGAAAACTCATGGTTATCAATATGTATAGCTAGATACAGAAAAAATGCCAGTGCAAAACATATTTTTCTGTGTGTGTGTTTGCATGCTTGTATGTGTGAGTATACATTGTGTGTGTGTGTGTGTGTGTGTGTGTGTGTGTGTGTATTTTTTTCGTGGCTTTGTTTATCCAAAGAGCTTAGGAATAGCAACATTCCAGGAACAATGAGTACACCTAGCACCAAGACCTCGGTTTCTAACTACCATTCTCCCTGGAAAGGAAGCAGAGTTTCTTAGAGAAATGACTGATTCTAGGATGTGTAGGCAAAATACAAGATCAGCCAGAAACATGTTAATGTGACATAAATTAAGGAAATACTAAAAAACTGATGGAAGCCTGTCAAAAAGAACATAACTCAGCTTTAATGAACCATACTTTCCATGCCTGAGTAATATGAGCATCTAAGTTAGTAATTTTCATGGATTTTATCACATTGAACATTTAGCAATATTTAGTAATCTGTGAAATTATATGATATAAATAGATGAAGGAATGAAGAAAAGTTCTTTCTTACAAAAGAATACTAATTAATAAAATGCTAATTAATGTAAAGGAAATTAGATGATTATAAAAATCACCATTTGGGAGCCATCATAACAATATCATTCTCAGGCAAGATTATTCACTGAACTAGGAGGTGAACTTTGATGAACAAGAAGATGAGAATAGGACACGTAATGATATGTTTATATAATGCAGGACTATCTCTACATAGTTATTATACATAGAAAAATAGAAATCTTACCATGAGGAAACCGACAGACACCTGTGAGTCAAGGAAAGACTAAGAGACGATTCTAGAGATGAGTAAATAAGTATATATGGTGAGCATAGTGAAGCCAGGTTTCTCAAGTTAGAGAGGGCTTTTACAAATATGAAAAAGAAGATATGAACCTTGAGGTTTTGGATCAGAACTGGTGGTGCCAGTGTGACGCCATGGTATTCAATCAATCAATCGATAACTAGATGGATAGCTAGATTGATAGATACAGAAAAATAGAAGGATGATAGAATGATTGATAGAGTAATAGATATTGAAGGAGTCTGAAGAGATATGACAATTAAGTGCAATGAATGATCCTGGAATTGGATTATTTTTCAAAAAATAGACATAATTGGAACAGTTGGCAAATAGGAATGGGATATTTGGATGAAAGGAATATGGACTTTCTGAAAAGTAATAATTATCTCAAAATAAAGTTTTTAAAAATTATAAGAAATTTTACACAGGATACATTGTATATTATAATTTGAAATAGGCCAACATATCCAACTTAGTGTGTTTTACAATACAGTTTTCTATTTTACTGTGTAATTACATGTTCTAATTATACAACTAATTCCTGTAAGCATACTTATATAATTAAATGATATAATTACTGAGAGTAATTGCATAATTATTGTAATGACATAATTATAGTAACTACTCAATTGCAAAACATTCAATGCACAAGTAAAACAACCAAATTAATTGCTTTAATGAAATATCTCCCTAAAAGCTATTTTGAATTTCAAACAAAATGTTTGTTTAGAGTTTAACTGTAGCACATGCCTAAAACCATAAAATATGAATTTTATGTATCTTTAGTTCTTCATATTTATCACCATTTGAAAGATACAGACTTATTCAATCAAAATATTGTTCCTTGTTATTAAATATTTGGAATCAATCGATTTTCTAAAATGTATAAATCTATTGCGTTCATTATTTTCTAACATTTATTTCTAAGTAATTGAATGGAAACATGGAGATGTTATGAAAGGAAACAATTTTGGTGATTTTTTTCTTGGTAGTTCTTACCAAATAAATTTTCATGTAACTAAACATTCTTAAATACTTTTTACTGATCTCAGGGCAAAAAAGAAATCTGCAGCATTATGCAAAATAGATCCAACTTTTACATTGGATAATTCGTTATATAAATGACCAAGATGGATGTTCTGAGAAGATTGCTGGACATGACATGCTGATTCTAAATTTTAAAGTTTTGATTTGGATTAAAATCTGAATGAATATATGACCCTCAAGTAACTGGATATTTTTTCACCTTTGTGATAACCAAAAATATGTCTTGTTTAGTTTGTCAGTGCCTTCCTTTGGGTAGCACTCCCGGAAAAGTGTTTTGTAGCGTTAGCATTGGGATAGCAAATGCTAAATACGGCCATAAAAATTCCAGCTTCCCCTTTTTTATTTCTCTAGCATTTGTCTTTTTGTTTAATTTTTAGGGAAAAAATACTTTGTCTTTTTTACGTGCATTTAGGACATTTGGGCAGAGGTATTTTTTTTTTCACTTTGAGTCCAGAAAGCCTTTAGTTCTTAGCAAGTACTTAGCAAGGAACAGGGTGGAACAATCAGTGATATTTATTTGCATGAGAAATGGTTTAATACGAAAAAGAGACACCTTTAGTATTCCTGACCTCAGAACACATAGACAACTGCTCTCTGCCAGTATTTGCATTTTGACAATTTAAAGAGTCATGACATCAAAACTTTTCCTTATTGTAATGAGAGCCTTGAACTTCCATAATGTTAGGCTTTAGTTTCAATTCTGAAAAAAACAATTACTTGTATGTAATTTTTTTAATTAAATGACTGTTATAATCTATATTAAAATTCCAGTCAAATTATTTGCTTGAAAGTTTGAAATTTGGGGTGAAATTTACATGTCATAAAATTGACCATTTTGTTTTATTTCTAATTCAAAGAGCTTTCTATAATAAAGCCATACTAATGAACTCAATAGGAAAAGATTAATACTATTAAACAAAATTTAAATAATTAATTGTAGAAACTAGGCATAGTACAGCAAGAAAAATAAATTCTAGCTGCTCAAAATATGTTACTTTTTCTTATGCCAATGCATAGTTCTTAAATCACAGGGACAGTTTTTCCTCTCTTTTGTTGGAATACATGACAGCTATGCATATACTGGAACAGGTGCAAAAGATAAATGCTTTCCTATTAAAGTCAAGAATATCAGCATTCAATGTGCAATGATGGGTTGACCTCCATCATTTTTGCTTAAGATATCTCCTGGAAAAGTTATTGCCAGGTCTTATGACTATACTATCAACTTACTGTCATCTCAAATTATTGTTCTTCAAAGGCAGTCAGCTGAGTTACACTTTATATACATATATATTTCAATAGCTTTTAAAATACAAGTGGTTTTTGGTTAATGGATGAATTGCATAGGGGTGAAATCTGTGAGATTTTAGTGCACCCATCACCCAAGTAGTGTACATTGTTCCCAATATGTAGACTTTTTTGTCCCTCACTCCCTTTCCACTCTCCCCTTTCTGAGTCTCCAAAGTTTATTCTTCACTCTCTATGCCTTTGCATACCCATAGCTTAGCTCCTACTTATAAGTGAGAACATATGGTTTTTGGTTTAACATTCTTGAGTTACTTCATTTAGAAAAAATGACCTCCAGCTCCATCTAAGTTGCTGGAAAACACATTATTTCATTCTTTTTTACGTCTGAGCAGTAGTTCATGTGGTATATATACCACATTTTCTTTATGCACTCATTAGTCGACGGGCACTTGGGTTGATTCCCTATGTTTGCAATTGTGAATTGTGTTACAATAAACATATGCATGCAGGTGACTTTTTGATATATTGACTTCTTTTCCTTTCGGTAGATACCCAGCTGTGGGATTGCTGAATCGAATGGTAGATCTGCTTTTAGTTATTTAAGAATTCTACACACCGTTGGGCCAGGCACGGTGGCTCACGCCTGTAATCCCAGCACTTTGAGAGGCCAAGGCGGGCGGATCACGAGGTCAGGAGATTGAGACCATCCTGGCTAGCACGGTGAAATCCCATCTCTACTAAAAAAATACAAAAAATTAGCCGGCTGTGGTGGCAGGCGCCTGTAGTCCCAGCTACTCAGAAGGCTGAGGCAGGAGAATGACGTGAACCCAGGAGGCAGGGCTTGCAGTGAGCCGAGATCACGCCACTGCACTCCAGCCTGGGTGACGGAGCGAGACACTGTCTCAAAAACAAAATAAACCAAAAAAAAAAAAAATTCTACATACTGTTTTCCATAGAGGTTTTACTAATTTACATTACCACTAGCAATGCACCAACATTCCCTTTTCACCACATCCATGCCAACATCTACTTTTTAATAATGGCTGTCCTGCAAAATAAGATGGTATCTCATTGTATTATAGTTTTCATTTGCATTTCCCTAATGATTAATGATGTTGAGCAGTTTTTCTTGTTTTTGGACATTTGTATATCTTCTTTTGATAAATGTCTATTCACGTCATTTGCCCACTTTTTGATGGGATTTTTTTTTCTTGCTGATTTGTTTCAGTTCCTTGTAGATTCTGGGTATTAGTCCTTTGTCAGATGCATATTTGCAAATATTTCTCCCATTCTGTGGGTTGTCTATTTCCTTTGATGATGATTTCTTTTCTGTGAAGAAGCTTTTTAGTATAATTAGGTCCCATTTATTTATTTTTGTTCTTGTTGCATTTGCTTTGGGGGACTTCATCATGAATTCTTTGCCTAGGCCAAAGTCCGGAAGATTTTTTCCTAGGTAATATTCTAGAATTTTTATTTTTTCAGGTCTTAAATTTAAGTCTTTAATTCATCTTGAGTTGATTTTTGTATAAATTGAAAGAGAGGGATCCAGTTTCATTCTTCTATATCTGGCTATTCAGTTTTCCCAGCACTATTTATTAAATAGGGTGTCCTTTCCCCAATTTATGTTGTCATATGCTTTGTCCAAGATCAGGTTGTTGTAAGTATTTGGCTTTATTTCTGGGTTCTCTGTTTGGTTCCTTTGGTCCATGTGTCTACTTTTATACCAGTGCCATGCTCTTTTGGTAACTATAATCTTGTAGTATAAGTTGAAATTTGGCAATGTGATGCCTCCAGATTTGTTCTTTTTACTTAGGATTGCTTTGGTTATTTGTGCTCTTTTTTGGTTCCATATGAATTTTAGGATTTTTTTCCAATTCTGTGATAAATGATGTTGGTATTTTGATAAGAATTGCACCGAAACTGTAGATGGCTTTGGGCAGTATGGTAATTTTCACAATGTTGGTTCTTCCAATCCATGAGCATAGGATGTGCTTCCATTTGTTTGTGTCTTCAATAATTTCTTTCAGCAATGTTTTGTAATTCTCCTTATAGAGGTCTGTCACCTTCTTGATTAAATCTATACCTAGGTATGGTATTTTTGTGCAGGTTTTGTAAAAGAGATTGAATTCTTAATTTGATTCTCAGCTTGGTTTTTGTTGGTGTATAAGAGTGCTATGGATTTGACACATCGATTTTGTAACCCGAGACTTTTACTGAATTTGTTTATCAAATCTAGGAGTCTTTTGGAAGTCTTTAGGATTTTCGAGGTATACACTCATATCATTGGTGAACAGCAGTAGTTTGACTTTCTCTTTTCCAATTTGGATGCCTTTTATTTCCTTCTCTTGACTGGTTGCTCTAGCTAGGACTTCCAGTATTATGTTGAATAGATGTGGTGAAAGTGCACATCCTTGTCTTGTTCCATTTCTCAGAAGGAATACTTTCAACTCTTCCCCATTCAGTATGATGTTGGCTGTGGATTTGTTATATATGGCTTTCTTTATTTTGAGTTAAGTCCCTTCTTATCTGTGGATTTATTATATATGGTCTTCATTATTTTGAGGTAAGTCCTTTCTTTGTTGAGGGTTTTTAATCATAGAGGATGCTGGATTTCAATGAATATTTTTGCTGCATCTATTGAGATAATCATATTGTTTCTGTTTCAAATTCTGTTTATGTGATGCATCACACTTGTTGTCTTGTATATGTTAAACCATCCTTGCATTCCCAGGATGAAACCCAGTTGATCACTGTATATTATCTTTTTGATGTGCTGTTGGATTTTGTTAGCTAGTATTTTGTTGAGGGTTTTTGCATCCATCTTGAGAGATACTGATCTATACTTTTCTTTTATTGTTATGTCCTTTCCTGGTTTTTGTATCAGGTGATATTGACTTAATAGAATGAGTTAGGGAGATTTGTCTCTTTCTCCATCTTCTGGAATAATTTCAGCAAAATTGGTACTATTTTACTGTAAACGACTCAATGGCATTCAGTACATTTACAATGTTGTACCACCACCACCTCTACATCCAAAACATTTTCATCACCCTTCAATAAAGTGCAGTACCCACTAGGCAGTTATGCCCTGATTCCTTGGAAACTACTAATCTGCTTTCTGTCTCCATGGATTATCTGTTTTGTATATTTCATATAAATGGAATCAAACAATATACAACTTTATGTCTGGCTATTCACTTAGCATAACATTTTCAAGGTTTGTCCACATTAGAGCTTGCATCAGTATTTCATTCCTTTTTATAGTTGCAGGATATTCCATTGTTTTGCATATGATAAAATTTGTCCATTTATCTATGATGAACATTTTTTCTATGTTTTGGCTATTGTAAATAGTTAACAGAGTTGATTTTTTAAAAATGTATATTAGGTCTCAACAATTTATAGATTTTTAAAAATTTCTTCTATCAGCACAGTAGAGCCTATCTTCTAAATACAATATCTTTTAGAAAACCTATTTTAATCTTGTAGGAGTTTTTCATTTATTTTTTATAATACAATATTTGTAGGACTTTTACAATTTATTTTTCTAATACCTTATTTGTACTGTTAATAAAGTTGGACAAACACTGGACAGAAAAATCAGCAGTCTCTGTGTTGATGCATTTGTAACATTCCACTTCAATTCCAACAGTTAAAAGAATACATTTTCCCATCTTGTAAGGCTAGTCCATAACCACTACACTTCCTTTTCATAATTTTCTTACATATTAGTCAGTCTTACCGGTTTACTTTTCTATAATAACTTCAAAATAAAGTTTTCTTCCCTTTTTTAACTCTATCCCCAACCCCTCTTATGAAAAATATTCTATTGTTAACATTTTATAGATATCACAATAAATTTATAGATAATTTTTAATTGGAAGGTTCATAGTATTGAATATTATAAAATCATACATGTTTATAAGTAAATACACAGGACAAATTTATTGTTAGGTTCACTGCTAGTTATTCTGTCATTTGGTTGCCCATATAAATAAGGTATTTTTGCTATTATATCTCTTAAATGGTTGTTTTTAAAATGGAAATTTATTGTCTTCATATATCATGAAATCTAGCCAACTTATAGAATTCCTCCATTGTTTTATTAATTCTATGGCTGTTAATGTTAATTAAATATTAATAATGAGTTGACCCATGGATTTTCTACTTTTCTTATTATCTTTTAATATTTACTGTTAATATTATTTAAAATAATATTTACAAATTTTTTCATATAGAGTCATTCTTAATTTAGAAATAAAATCTTCTTGGTCATGATATGTTACTCTTATTATATGTGGATAATGTTTGTATAATATTCTTAAGATTGGAGTGCATCTTTGTGTGTGTGCATTTTCCTGAATTCATAAAACACGTGGAATTTTTCCTAATTCTTTCATGCTTTATAAGTTTTAAAAGCATTAGAATTGTATGTTTCATAAAGATTTTTTGTGAGAATTCCTCCCATGAAATCATCAGGGTTTATTGCTTTTTTTTTTTTTTTTTTTGAGACAGAGTCTCACTCTGTTGCCCACTACAACCTCCACCTACTGGGTTCAAGAGATTCTCCTGCCTTGGCCTCTGGAGTAGCTGGGATTATAGGTGCCTGCCACTATGTCCAGCTAATTTTTTGTATTTTTAGTAGAGACGGGGTTTCACCATGTTGGCCAGGCTGGTCTCGAACTCCTGACTTCGTGATTCACCTGCCTCGGCCTCCCAAAGTGCTCGGATTACAGGCATGAGCCACCGCGCCCTGCCTATTGCATTCTTTTTAGAGGGTATATCGTTCTTAACACTTTCTCCAATTCTGCTATGAAAATTCACTTTATTTTTCTCTCTTCTGAAGTGAAGCTTATAAAAACACATTTTTCTAGAAAAAAACTTCATCTTTTTTTTACATATTTTTACAGAGTTGAACAAAGAAATTTTTTATTTTTATTCCTTTTTATTTGCAGTTGTTTCAAAATATCATTCTAATTTTAAATATATTTTCTTGTGTTCTTATTTTTTCTCAATGAGCTTAGTTAATAGTCTATTTTGCCCTTTCCAGAGGACTTTGGATATAATTATAATTCTAGTTGCTATTTTTTCTAATTTATTGATTCCTTTTTGTATGTGTGTGAGTCTGAGTAGTGGATCCCAAATGGATCCATGTCTTAATCTCCGAATATATTAGGCTAAGCAATTGAATAGTAAATATATTAGGCTCTAAATATATTAGGCTAAGCCATTAAATAGTAAATATATTAGGCTAAGCAATTAAGAGGAATTAAGGTTACAGATAGAATTAAGGTTGCTGATTATCTAAAATAGAGTAATTTTCCTAGATTTTCCAGGTGGGCCCGGCCACAATGACCCATAAAAGTAGAAGAGAGGGGCATAGGAGAAGAGACAGAAGGTGACATGACTAAAGAATAGTGGAAGAGGCTGGGCGTGGTGGCTCACGCCTGTAATCCCAGCACTTCTGGAGGCAGAGGTGGGCGGATCACCTGAGGTCGGGAATTTGAGAGCAGCCTGGCCAACATGGTGAAACCTCATTTCTACTAAAACTAAAAAAAAAAAAAAAGCCAGACATGGTGGCAGGTGCCTGTAATCTTAGCTACTCAGGAAGCTGAGGCAGGAGAATCACTTGAACTGGGGAGGCAGAGGTTGCAGTGAGCTGAGATTGTACCATTGCTCTCCAGCCTGTGCGACAGAGGGAGACTCTGTCTCAGACAACAACAACAAACAAACAAACAAAGAATAGTGGAAGAGATGTGATGGTGGTTACCCTGAAGATGGTGGAAGGGGCTTGCAAAGAATGTGGCAGCATCTGGGATCTGGAAGAACAAAGAAAATAAGATATGTCCTGGAGCCTCCAAAGAAACAAAAAGGCAGCCCGCTGACACCTTGATTTCAGCCCAGGGGAACTGATTTTGCATGTTAACCATCAGAACTGTGAAAAATAAAATTCTATTATTTAAGCCATTACATTTATACAGCAGCAATATAAAACTAATCTATGTATTAATTCCATCTGCTTTCCTTAGAAAGCCTTTAAAATATTTTTCTAACGAATTAAATAGATGCTAATTATTGTATTATTTGTGGTTTTTCTTTTCTAACAGAAGTCTTTAAAAGCTATACATTTTCTTTCAGGGAAAGCCTTTGCTATATTTCCAAAGTGTATTGATATGTATTATTAATATGTATTACCAATATGTGCTACCAATACAGCATTATTTTTACATAGTCTATCATTTTGATTTGGATTCCTCATTGCTTAAGAGAAGCAATGATTTCCATTGTTTAAAAGGAAAATATATTTTTAAAAAATTGATAAAATCTATTTCTAATTTTTTTGCAACATTTGACATATTATTGGCAGTCTGTATAACCACCAAGTCATAATATATGTAGGACTGCATAACAAATTTTAAATATATAGTGTGTGTGTATATACATATAGAGAGAATGGTAACATATATTTAGTTTCATACATACATTATATATATATCAACTTGATCTACATTATTTTATCTATTCTTCATTCTTCTCTGTAGGTCTTTATTTTTTATTTTTATTTTTTAAGAGCCAGAGTTTTGCTCTGTGGCCCAGGCTGGAGTGCGGTGGTGTGGTAATGGCTCACTGTAGCCTTGAACTCCTGGGCTCACGTGAACTTGCTCCCTCAGCCTCCCAAAGTGCTTGGATTACAGACATGAGCCACCGTGCTCAGCCCTATATCTTTACCTTTTTTGGTCTAGTTGTTCAGTAAGAGTCTGAGGCAATAGAATTAAAAGATACAAATGTTGTGATCTTTATCAACATTTTATTTTCTGTTTCAGTCTTCTCACGTAGATAGCACTTAGATTTATGAGCAGTTGAAATGTGCCTTTCATAATGTTGCTATATTTCAGGGAAGACAGAATTCTCAGATACTCAGGATTCTCACGGCCCTTTGGCTACTGAAAAATATATCTATATTTCTGAAAAATGTTTCTACTAGCCTACTGGCATTTATTCCTGAAGTCTACCATTGGAACAGCTTGGGATCAGGCTCCGTGGAATTTGGAAAGTGCATCTTTGCTCCAGACTACTAAATTCTTTCTCTAGAATTCATCACTTACCCTGTCTGGACTGGCTTTGACTTACACCCTCAACTCCAGTCATTGCGTCATTTCTTTGCCCAATGACAGTTCTGCTGACTCTAAACCCAATCATCTCCACCTGATGAAGGACCTCTACTGTAGTTTCAGATTTGTAAGTATATTGTATAGTCTTCAGCTATTTCTTCAGCTAGTATACACAGAGTAATGTTAAAAAACAGAGGTGTTAGTATGAGAATGAAGCCCTTGTCTTCTTTCTTATTTTAATGTGAGTATACCTAACATACCTATGAAGCATGATGTTGGTTTTTGGTTTATACAATTTGTCATGTTAAGAAAGTACCCATTAATTTTAACATGACTAAGAGAATAAATGGCTAAGAAAAAGCAGAGGGTAGAAGTGGGAGATGATCCTGACTTTACTGGAATATAATTGTACTATAATATCTGCTGGTGGTTAAATCTCATATCCTTTGTGGAAATAAATCCTCTTTCCACATTTTTTCTGTCTAATTCTGCTGCTCTATCAGAGGTCAAAATGGATCGAGGCCAGGAAGGGTTTCCAAATCTACACTCATCTATGCTGTGATCTATACTAATTCCTCCAGGGCTCTAGGAAGCCATTGTTTGATGCTGTCTTATCCTACTTCTGTTGAATTTTACATCATTAATAAACCCAGCTACCAGAAAATTCAAATTGACCTATGAAATTAGGTGATGTTTCCTAAATTGTTATGTTCAGATAGTCTGAGTTTAAAATTCAGATTTGAATTGCTGACTGCTAATTTAAAATGGAAGTTCTTAGCCTCATTTCGCATATACAAAATCATAATCTCCATGTATGAACTCCATCAATCCTGTTTTTTTAAAATAAAAATAAAAGACCCATATGCTTTTTAAGTACAAGACACATTGAAAAGCATTTGTCTAAATGGGATGATTTTATAAATGTTGCCTAATGAATCCCGTATATGTATTTCCTAGAGTTATCCAGTGAAAGAAATTGTTCCGAAGATCCTAGAATCCCCTTTCCCATACAGAGACACTAACTTTCTCAACCATCATCTTCAGACAATAAAAAAAAAGAAATAAAAAAAGACTAAGCAAGGTGAAAGATAGAGATATTAAGAATGTGCTCTTAACCCCACTAAAAAACTAAGTCACCATCGATTATGTAGGGATCTATATGGAATCATTTAACAGCTATCTGGCTTCCCACTATAACATATCTATTGTTAAATAAACACATAAGCTATTGTATTAAAATTATTATACTAGTTTTCATAGCATAAGCCTCAAAGAAACTATTCTAGTTCACATTTTTCTTCCGTGACATAGAATTGTTTAGTATTTGCAAAAAGAATGGTTAAGACCTGCCAACTTGCATCTTGACAATAAATTTTAAAACAAAATAAGCAATCACGTCAATGAGGCTTTTAATAACTGTTCATGATACAACAGAGTGTTTTATATTATCATGAAGTAAGCATTTCATTTACATTTAACCAGGCGTGAATTATATAGGAATTAAACTGTCACGGTGTGTATATATATATAACTGTTCTTGGATAGCTTTTTGAGCTTCTATTGGGTTAATGCAAAAAATGGGAATTAAATGAGCTAATATTTTTAAGTTCCTGCTAAATACAAGTTAATATGTTTAAGTTCCTGCTATATACAATATACTTATGCATTTTCTATAGCATTTCCTTATATATTATCTATAGCTACCTTTTTGTTTTTCAACTTACTTGGTACTATTCAGATTTTTCCTATTGAAATTACCAAATATTATATAAATATTCCACTTATACAATGAACCTGTATATGTTATATTTAGTAATTATTATATAATAGGCGATGACTTGGAGCCTAAGGATACAACAATGAACAAGAAAAGTGTAGTCCCTGTCTTAATGGAACTCATAGCCTAATAGAGGACAAAGACCATTTAAATAAGCAACTGCATCATCGCCTGTTAACTGACTGCAAAGACTGAGAACAGAGATGTGCAGTAGGAGCACCAGGTAGTTGCGGCATTGTATTCATCTGCTAGGGCTTCCATCACAAAGTACCACAGACTGAGTGGCTTTAAGCAACAGAAATATATTTTCTCACAGGTCTGGGGGCCGGAAGTTTGAGATCAATGTGTTAGCAGAGTTAGTTCCTTTTGAAGATAGTGAGGAAAATATCTACTCCAGGCCTCTTTCCTTGGCTTGTAGATGCCGTCTTCTTTCTGTGTCTTCACATCATCTTCTCTTTGTATGTGTCTGTGTCCAAATTTTTACTTCTTAGAAGGACATTAGTCATATTGAATGAGGGATCCTTTAATAACTCCATTTTAACTTAAGCAAAAATAGACTGTAGGTCTGTAAAGACTCTACATCCGAATATGGTCATTCGAGGGGTAAGGGGAGGGTAATACTTCAGCATACAGAGTTTTTGAGGGACACAATTCAGCCCATACCATGGCACTATTGGGGATAAGGTAGAATTGCTTAAGGGAGTTATCCTGGAGGAGCTGAGGTGTGAGCTGGGATGCAAAGATGAATGGGTGTTAACCCTTTGAAGGGGAAGGTGGTGCATTACCGGTGACTGTATGACAAGAGGTGAGTTTAAAGAGAGTATCTGACTCTCTGGGAAACTGCAGGATGTTTGGCAGCCATGGATTTTAGTTGGGGGGAGGGGGGTCCCTTGAGAGAATGCAAGTCTTTGGGAGAGACAAGAAAAGAGTGACACTGACCATATTCTTTAAGTTCCAACTCATGTGCCGCTTGTTACTGGGACGTGAAGATCTAAGTTCTATGCTTCCTTATTGATTCTGAGGATTTTTGTTAGATTCAAAAGTATCCTAAAATATTTATTTTAAGAATTGTGCTTTCAGCATTGTATCTTAAGAAAATGTGTATCTCAAGTTCAAAAATATTTTCTTCCATATTTTTCCCTAGAGACTATGAAGTTTGGGGTTTGACATTTACATTTATGATTTATTTTGGTTTAATTTGTATATATGGCATGCGTATTGAGATCCATTATGTTGCATATAAATTTCAAGTTGTTGCTCCACTACTTTTAAAAACATTATCTTTCTTCATTGAATGGTCTTTGCATTTGTGTCAAAATCTATTGGCCATATATATGTGAGTCTATTTTTAGAACCTGTATTTTGATTCATTGATCCATATGTCCACCTTGCACAAATATAAGACCACAAAGTTTATAAGCCTTTAGGTCAGGTAATGTGAATTTTCCAACTTTGTTTTTAATTTTTCAGAATTATTTTAGCTCTTCTGATTTCTTGAGTTTTTAGTATAAATTTTAGAATCAACATGTTGACTTCAAAAAAAAAATTCTGCTAGGATTTTGATTAGGAATGTATTACATATATATTCCAATTTAAGAAGAATTGACGTCTTAACAATATTACATCTTCCAATCCATGAACATAAAATGTATACTCACTTATTTTGGTCTTTTATAATTAATGATTAAAGATTTTGTATTTTTTAGCCTACATATCCTACTCTTATTGCACCATCTACATATCTAAGTATTCTTATTTTGGTGTAAATTTAAACTGTACTAATCTGTTAATATCAATTTGTAATTGTTTATTACTAGTAAACAGAAATACAGCAGAATTTTGTATATTGATTTTTTATCCCACAACCTTGCTAAACCTCTTGGTCAATTATAGTAGGGTTTTTTTTGTTTTGTTTTGTTTTTTTTCAGATTTCCTAGGATTTTTTATATAATCAGGTCAGCTGCAGAGATAGTGCTATTTCTTCCTTTCAGATTTATATGACTTTTATTTTTCTTGCCCTATTGCTCATAGCTTGAAATTAAATAGCAGCGATAAGATTTCACATCCTTTACTTGTTCCCAAATTTTGAGGGAAAGTATCTAGTCTATTACAAATATATATGATAGCTGTAATTTTTGTAGATGCCCTTTATCAGATTAAAGAGGTTTCCTTTTATTCTTAGGAAAAATATTGCTTATGAATGGATATGATTTTTTCATACTGAAATTATTTTTCTTACAAAAAAAGCTTGTTATGTGAGTTATATTCTTAATTTTTGAATGTCAACCTATTTTCTGGGTATTCCTTTTTCTATATTGCCAGGTCTAGTTTGCTTCTATTTGGTTGAAGATTTTTCTATCAGTCTTAAAGAGAGATTATGGTCTGCCATTTTTCTTGTAATATCTTTTTATGGGTCTTGGTATTAGGGTAGTTCTGACTTTATAAAATAAGCCAGAAGTATAGTCTATTTCGATGAATGTTTCATGTACAGTTTAAATATTGTGATTCCATTATTGATACATTGTGAATTTTAGAAATATCACAGAGATCAATTTGCTTGACAGTGTTTTTTGTTTTTTTTTATGTCCTTCTTGATTTTATATCTATTTGTTCCATCAATTTCTGAGAGATTGATATTGGAATCTTCAATTATTGTTGTGGACTAATCTATTTTTTTAGTTCTATCAGTTTTTGTCTTACTTGTCTTCTGCAAATAGAATTAATTGCCAAGTCTTAACATCCCAAAGCTATTTAATGTATGTATTATAAAACCCTGCCTATACTTATGAAGTGTTTCCATATAGAATTTCAACAAAAGCCAAACTACTCAGATAGCATGCCTTTCCTTTATAGGTTTTGGTATGTTCCTCAAATGCTAGGTAAAACTCAAAGTTCTCTTTTCCAATGGACATACAGAATAAATTCTTTGAAAATAAACCTTCAGTAAATATGCACATATAATTGGCAACAGATCTAAATATTCAGGTTTTTTGTTGTCTTAGTACTTTCTCTGATTTTATCATGATAACAATTAACCACTGAGGAATATTGTAAAAGACTTACAGTGAGGTAGAAAAAAATACATGTGTACCTTTATTGAGGAACATAACAATATATGTAAACATGAAGTGTTTTTCACATTCATTTAAACATTTCATGTGAAAATAAACATGAAAACCCTTGGTATTTTAAAATATTTTGGCTTTCACATCATGTTAGAGTTTGTTTTATTCAATCTCAGACCACTAAAAAGTGTGAAAATTACAGCTTTCTAAACCTGAGTTAACTTGACACAAAAATGATTTTACAAAAGTTTTGTAATTATTTTATTCCATTACATATTTATAAAAAGAGTGTAACTTAATGGAATACTAGATAGCTAAAAAGAATTATGTAGCTATCATATTGCATGATTCTATTGTACATAAGGTTATTATATTATGAAATATTTCAATAATAGTATCATCAATATGCTGAACTCTACACATCCACACTGTGCTATGTTTTTTAAAAAAACTCTTATTTTTCAAGGAATGTCAAAGATTTCAATCTGTGAATGCAGTTTGCCCTACTCTTCTTTGTTGCAAAGACAGAAGGATGAAAAATAGAAATATGACCTCTAATCTACTGAAGAGATTGAAATATTTTTTATTCTGAACTAGTGTAGCTAGTGATTCTTAACAGTAAGTAGGGATACGTAAAAAGACTCATTTGAGACAAAGTATTTGTGTGAAACTGGAAATTGCTTTCCCCATTTAGTCGATGACAAGAATTTCTGTATTTTTTAACTTATCTGGCCCTTTAGAAGATATGCAGTATAATTATTTGCTATTAAAATGTCATATAACTCATACATCAATAAAATAAACAAAGTAGGTTTAATAATAACCACAGCTTTTTCATCATGTTTTGAAAAAAATGGATATACATTATGTTGTTATGTCTTGCAGTGGTATTTACTGGATGTCTAAATGTCATGGTTGAAAAAACATGAATAAATTGAAAAAACTTTGCATAAATGTAAAGAGCATTAAGGATTTTATTGAACTGGTAATCATATCTTTAAACGGATGGTCAAGCCTGTTGGGATATCTCTTTTGGCGCAATCTTCATTGACATAAACTCTCAGAGCTAGATGGCTAGTTCTGCACATAATTAACCTATGCCTGGGTGTGTTTTATTTATAATCATCCAGCAAGAATGTGGTTGGTCATCAAATAGAACCTTTAATCTAATCACAAATATCCAAGACTATTCTAGAAAAGTAAGTGTTTAATGTCTCTTAGTGCTGCATGGAGAACAAAAATAATCAATTCTGGTTATTTTCCAGAAGCCAGAAAGTAGAAAGTAGAGGGCTTTAGGGCAGCATGTATAAATAACAGGAAGGGACTAACATTGAGCAGCTACTGTGCTCAGAAACACATACTATTTACGTGATATAATATCTTTGTGAAGAACCATCATCATGGACACAGTGAGGGGAACATCACACACCAGGGCCTGTCGGGGGGTGGGGGGCAAGGGGAGGGAGAGCATTAGGACAAAAACCTAATACATGCGGAGCTTAAAACCTAGATAACGGGTTGATAGGTGCGGCAAACCACCACAGCACATGTATACCTATGTAACAAACCTGCACGTTCTGCACATGTATCCCAGGACTTACAGTAAAATAACAAATAAATAATAAAAAATTTAAAAAGAAAATACGGATGGAAAGAAAAAAAATCCACGCACACACAAAAATAGAGAAGTGCGTTAGTGACGGCAGTGGCAGCCCATCTGCAGCAGCTGTTGCAAAGACGCTGGCTGCAGCGGGGGAGAGGCAGCTGGGGGTGCCCTTGCCACAGAGCTG
Source organism: Hylobates moloch (assembly GCF_009828535.3). NCBI lineage: Eukaryota > Metazoa > Chordata > Mammalia > Primates > Hylobatidae > Hylobates > Hylobates moloch. Next base: position 18,878,969 of record NW_026652280.1, on the reverse strand, counting down.
GCGGGAGTCAGGAACAGACGGGAGCTCAGTCCCCTTCTGAGCTGGTGGAGCAGGAGCTCCGGGCTCCCTAGCACAACTACAGCCACCCAGATGTGGCTGCAGACCCAAGCATCCCTGTGCTCTTGGGGGCCCGGGAAGCCCCCCTTCCCCTGCAGGCTCAGAAGTGCCTGCTCCCTCTGCCTGGCCTCTCTCCGCTCCTAGCGCCCATTCCAATTTTGGAGCAAAGTTGTAGCCAAGCCTGTCTACTGACACAACCTGGCCAGATGTCCCTGCACTCAGAGCAGCACTGACATGACAGCCCCTGCCACCTCAGAGCCCTCTGGACTTTGGGTGCTGACGAGCATGGGAGGGAAGCTGAGGGGCTGCTGAGGGCAGCTCAGCATAGGGCTGCAGGCACCCCTTGTCATGAACAGCCTAGGTGCCATGAATGGTGGCAGGAGGCAGACAGGCTCCTGGGTGGAAAGGGGCAGATCTCCCAGTGAAGCACCACATTCAAACCAGGAGGCATGAAGCGTGGGGGCCTGGCTGCCAGTTCCAAGGTCTAGAGTGAGAACTTAGACGACGCTTTTTCCAGGCTGCAGATGGCCACACATGGACCAGTCAGTATGAGATTATCTCCCTTCTGAAGCCCATAAAAACTGGAATTCAGCCAGACTCAGGCAGACGTTGGGAAGCCCTGCCTGCAGAGAGAAGCTACCCACTCTGGGTATCTTCTCAGCTGACAGCTGAGCAGACAATGGGATGACCTGCCTGCAGAAAAGAGGTAACCACATAGAGTCTCTTGAGAGCTGTGTTACCTCTCAGTAAAGCACCTCTTTGCCTTACTCACCCTCCAGCTGTCTGCATACCTCTCTCTTCCTGGACAAAGGACAAGAACTCGTGACTCGCCAAATGGCAGGACAGAAAGAGCTGTAACACAAATAGGGCTGAAACACGCCTACCTGCTTGCCATCTTGAGAGTGACAAGGACTGAAACACGCCTACCTGCCTGCCATCTTGAGAGTGACAAGGAGGAGAGAAGAAAGAAGGAGAGAAGAGCTATGGCCCTTTAAGGAACCCAGGCCTAGGAGCTCCCCAAGCCAGGGCTGTGACACCCTCTTGGGGGTTCTGTGGTTCCTAGCATCTCCAAGCTTCTGGTTGGCACCGCGTTCCCTGGTGCCCATAAAAGCAGCTGCCTGCAGTATGTCTGGCCCAGCTGTAGCCTCCCAGGAAGCCAAAGCCCATGCCTGTTCCTGGAGCTGCCGGCCCCGCCACAGCCAGAGTGCCTGGCTGTGCACAGTGGTGGGACCCCAGGCTTGTTCACTCACACATCTTCCCTCTCCGCAACTGGTTCACCCTTGGCAGGTATGGGATCCAGGCCGGTAGTGTGAGCCAAGTGCAGCCTGCCAGGCTGAGTGGGCAGAACAAGCCCAGCAGGCCTGAACTAAACTCAGGCAATGGCGCCACTGGCCACAGAGGTTTCCAGCTGGCAAGCAACACCCCAAGAATCCTGTGTCATTAATCCATGTGGTGCTATAACAAACTGCCTGTGACTGTGCAACTTGCAAAGAACAGACATTCATTTCTCATTTCTGGAGGTTGGGAGTCAAAGATTATAATGTCGGCAAGTTTTGTATCTAAGGGGGCCCAGTGTACACTTCCAAGATGGCACAGAGATGCTGCATCATCCTCTGAGAAGCGAAACCTGTGTCCCCACATGGCAGAGGGGACGGAAGGGGAAGACAATGCTTTCCTCCACTTGGAGCTCTTTTATAAGGGTGTTAATCCCACTCATGAGGGCAGAACCCTTTTGACTTAATCAACTCCCAAAAGTCACACCTCTTAAACTATTGCACTGGGGATTAAGTGTCAACATAAATTTTAGAGGGAACAGTATCATTCAAATAATACCAAGGAGGAAATCAAATGAGGAAATGAAATAAACTGTCTAATATAACACAGATACAACCTAGAAAAACTGGGACTTTAATCTCATTCTAATTACATCATCGTATCACTGAAGTAAAAACAAAAAGATCTTCCGAAAAAATTCCAAGTACCATCATTAACCATGGACTTTTAATGACACCAGAATTTGTTAAATATTGATGACTCTTTCCAAACACTGTATTTTCCATTCAAGCTAAAACAAGCTAGAAATGGTGAGTATCTTCCCTTAGTTATTTTATATGAAGCTATTTACTGGCCCATCATATGTGCTACAGGTTAATTTGCTTCTTGCCTAAGATCTAGACATTACCTAGTCATATGTGTAAATAGTGAAAAGTGGAGAGGAGTGACCTAATTAGTGAATGTTTTCATTGCAATCTATGGTTTTGGTGTTTCTATGTTAAATGCTTAATCTGTACTCTAGGATATTCATCGTTAGATTGTTTTTAGTTAAAATGTCCCTTAAAAATTGATCTACATTGGAAAATAAGATCATTTAACATATAAAATGCAAATTTATTTTAGCTAAGAGGGATTAAACCATTTGAAAATCATATTAGCATAATCTTTTTATCTTTTAAAAAATGTAATGCCAAGGGTTTCGTGGTAAAATTGACACACACTTGCATAATGCTGGTAACAGGACATATTGGAACAAACCTTTTGTACATAAATTTGGTAAAAATCAAACAAGAAATCGATCATGCTTGTATTCAGTCATATGTAATCTGATATCTGACAAAAAGTGCAAGGCATATAAAAATCTATATAGATTGTATTGGTCATCCATTGTCACACTATCGAAAATATGCCTATAGTATTAAAGATTTATGCACTATTTTCAATACCTGATTAAGTAATCATGGATACAAATTTGAGATAATGCCATACAGTCAATGAATATGATAATTTCAAAGATTACAGAGTTTTCTCAGAAAACAATAACTGAAAGAAAAGAAATTTATGACCTCTGTCTAAGACTATAAAGTATGTGTTTAAGAAATGGAAAATATAAACTTCTGGTCTATTTAAAAAGATGAAATTGTGGGTAATTTTTTTCTTAGAAACATAGTTATTATTTTTAAGGCACAGCTTCTCAAACTTTAATGTGCATACCAATCACTTGGAGATCCTGTTATTATGCAGATTCCGATTCAGTAGGTATGGGTGGGGTATGAAACTGGATTTTACAAGTTCCCAAGGACCAGACTACCCATAGCAAGGGTCTGAATGCTATTTGTCAGTTAGGTACAAATTGGGGAAAGGGAAAAAATATATGTGTGTATATATATACATATATATATATTTAGAATTTTTTATAAATATATATACATTTACATACTATATATACACACATTATATATATACAAATATAATGTGTATATATAGTATATATATTATATATATACAGAGAGAGATATAGATATAACCCCAGAAAGACTCTATTTAGTTTCCACTTGAAGAAAATTAGTTCTGGCCATAATCTTGGGAAAAACAGAAAGTGAAGTCACTCCTCCCCAATGATGGCTGAAATATGTGCTCTGTCAAAAATTTTGCCTCTCTTGTTCTGCCCTTTGTTGCAAACCATAGAGAAGTTTTTGGCAGTGGTAGATGCTCAGCAGTGGTTGTCCAATCAATTAACAAAGAAATTAATTGATTTTCTTTGAATCTTAAACATCTTCCTGCTGCCCCAATAACTTGCTCACTTTAATCTGTGGTAGTCATCCTCTCCCACCACCCACAGCCCTGCATTTTTTTTTTTGGCTGTGCTAACTAATAAACTCTATTTTCATTTTTATTTTGTAGTTAAAGACTATATTAGTGATAGTCCTAGTCCCTTTCTTGATTGTAGGTTTTGGCATAAACCTTGCAAGTGGAATTAGCACTAAAACTGGCTTTTACCTAATTGACACGCAGCTTTATTTTTAAGAAGGAGGGTAATCTCTCAGATTCCCTCTATTGTCTATAATGTTATCTGATCACCGAGACCTTGACATTCTTATTCACTGCTGTATTCCTAGCACATGAAATACTTACTTCTCCTACTTAGCATTCAATAAATAGTCTTAGAATCGATGGATAAATTAATATCCACACTGATTTTGTCATTATTTAATTTTAAGTATTTTGTTTATCATGGATTCATTAAATATACCTTTATTCTTGATGGTTTTGTTTTGTTTTATCTGGTGTCTTCTTAAATATTGTACAAAGGCAATTGCCTCACTTCCTTTCCCCTGGTTCCGGCCCTGCATATGCCAAAATGCAACATCTGCCATTGAAATGTTGAATTCTGTTTTAAAAAGGATTTTTTTATGCTTTAATGATTCAAAATAGAAATATTTAATGGAATACATATTTATGTTAAGATTTTTAATAAGAATTGATTTTGATAGGTCTGTTTGAACATGACACAACAAATGAGACAAATACGGAGATGAGAATAATAAACAATACATTTCTGCTTTGTGAAGGTCAAATGCCACCATTTCATTTAAGTAGAGGACAAGGGCAGGTTCAAAAGAACTTCTGCCCAGCTAGAAGGCACTCTATTCGCATGGTAAGGGGATACGCTTCTCAGATCCCACACTGTAGGCATAAACTTTCAAGAGTTCATTAACTGTCAGCGTGTGTAATGGCAAGACAAATTGTTTATTTTCACTGTTGTTTTCATGACAAAATCTTGGGAGGGGGCTGCTTAAATTTATTTCATGAACCTGAAGGTGTCAACTCTGTTTGGGTCTGAGGCATCTGAATTCCTTGAATTTCTTTAGTCACTGACCTTTTCTCTCCAATTTTCCTCATTTCTTTTACATTCTCTCTTTATCCGTGAAACAGTGGCTACAGGAACACATGAGATGAAAAATTAACAACATTGAATACCATTTAATAATGCTTATTGTACTTTTGATCCCAACAGCTATGTCCTACACTCCACAGGTTGATTTTCTAGTCACATTATCCACTGTGGTGGACTGCCTATGTTATGTACAGGTTAGCGGATGAGTAGAAGGATGTGTTGATTACAAATCCTTAATCCTGATCCCAAAATTTTGCTACGGTTAGTAAAGCTTTCAGATCTTTATATAATAACATTAGTAATTGAACAAACCTCCTGAGCTTTAGGAATCTTAGAAAAAAAACCCATTAGGAGATGAGATACCATACCTAATCCCTGTTTACTGATATAAATATACGTCAAAGGTATACACAAATGTATTCAAATTCTTCTAGTGCTGGCATGGAAGCTGTCATGGAAAAATATTTTATAATGTAAAATCAAGAAAACTGTTCCTAGACTGTCAGTTATACACCATTTAGTATCAATTAGCAGGTTCCACATTATGCTTTCTAATGCCATTTAGCATACATTCATACATAATGAAGAACATTACCTACAATTGTGAGTCATACCATTTAAAGTCTGCATATATTACATATTCCACACACTGAAAGTAAATGAAAATATGAACTCAGCATCAGGCTGGTGCAGAGATGAACTCCTATTTGGATATCATGACATAGGTCTCACACACGAAATTTTTTGACATTCTTTCTTATTGCCCCAAAGACCTAGAGAAAAGTTCTCAATAAATTAGGGACCTCCTTAGAGAAACACACACCACCACCTTCCCCCATGCCTCCACCCTACACATATGTAACTTGATGCCTATACCCTCCTCTATAGGTGTAATCAATTCTTGTTATTTGTGACAGTTATACTCTATAAAGTCACTATAAACATTGTTAGTGAATACTCAATATTACCCCTGGAAAAAATGCAAGGTTAGGTTCCTGGGAGACTGTGATCCCAACATCTTCATCAACTGTTCAATACTTGACTTGGTTTTATTGGTTACTGTTTAAAGATGCCATATATATATATGACTATATATATATATGACAATATATATATATGACTATATATATATATTTGATTTGTTAACATTGAACCCATGATCAACAACACCATAATTCATGGCTGAAGCTTATCTAACACATATTTTCTTTGTAAGGCACATCGCAGCCTGCTTGAGCTGAGGAGAACTAGTCAGCAGTTTAGCACTATGCTTGGGGTCATTTTAAATAGAGAAACCCTCAGCAAAAAGCATGAAAATGAGAAAAGTGTAGAACTAGATAGACCATGAACTGGAGGACATTTGTTTACAGTGTAAAAACTGAAATAAAAGGGCAGGAGGCTGCCTTGTTTGACCTCAGCTGGGAACACACAGGTCAGGAGACTCTATTGTGCATGTCCAGGGGAAGTGTCATGAGTATTTCAGGAGGTAGACACACTTGCAAGTACAGAATCTGTAATAATGAGGATCAACTAGATATGTTTATATACATGTCCTTTTCAAATCGTCATATTAACATATTCTACTTGGAGATTGCCACTGTTAGTCCTTAGAGGATAATTATTCCCAACTACCCCCATAAGATGTCACAGAAAGGTGCCAAATCTGCAAAATCCATAGAGGAAAGTCATCTTATTGAGGCAAGGAATCATATTAGCCTACCACAATATACTGATAGTAAACACATATGTTTGCAGAGATATGAGTTGTATAAACAAAGCTGAAAAGGGAGTTAAAATGATCTAATTATTGTTAGAAATAGGAATGAAGAAGCCCAAGGTCACCTAGTCAGTTACAGCAAAGTGAGGACCAGAATGCAGAACAACCCCCTTCTCCCAGTCCTTTTTTTTGCAAAACTAACTAAACTTCCAAACTATGTTCTTTTGAACCACTGGGATTTTCATGTCAGCAATTAGCTACTCAGCAACATAAACATATTAATTTAGCGTCATGATAAATGTGTATTTCAAATCTGTACTAGTAATAACAGATATAAACACTGTATTCAGCTGGCTTAATTCTCTAATTCGGCATCCATTTGCAAATAAAAAAAACTTGCTAATAATAGTGGTGAAAAGCAAGTTTCTTTTTGACATTTTTTTTAATTGGAGCACTGTAACAAGCAAATTATTTACAAATGCAGGGATTATATTATCTGTATCTACCACATTGATAAATTGAATATGATAATTATTCTTTACATAGAGGAATAATGTGAGCATATCAGAGCAAACAAACACAAGCTTTCATGACCTTACCCTTGGTTTTGTTTGGTCCCAGAAGCCAGATTCTTTGTGACTTTCAGCAGAGTTATTTGGGTAACATAATTTTTGAAAAGAGTATAAATAGTCAAGATTAATTGACCATATGAAGCAGGAACACTAAGAAATTATAAATCACCAAATCAATTTGGGCAAATATCCCTCTTCAGACTTCTCTGGGCCCTCATTTGAATGAAAAATTAAACTAGTTTTTCCTGTATTCCCTCCTATAATGAAACCCTATTTTCATAAACCTTTACTGAAATTGGAAGCACACAGCAATTCAAAAGAATATGGCAAAATATATCCCTCTGCTAACTAATCACAACAGCACTCCAAGCTGTATCCTTTGTTGTTCAAAGGAAATGACAGTAGGAAAATCTGTCCTTGCCTAGGGTTGTGCCAATATCTATAAGGTCTCGATGCCAGCAGCTCAAATGAAAGCAATACGGACTCATTTCTTCTGACTTCCCTGCTACCCAGAGGACAAAATATCTGTTTCTTAAAATAGCCATGTCTCCAAATTGCATATCAACAGAACACTCTGCATTTTCATATCCCAAAATACTGTAACTCAATCAATAATCCAACTCTAAAATTCAGAGCATCTGCATAGCATTCCCTAAACTATCAATCAATTATATCTCCTCCCTTTAAAAAAATGTCTCTAAGTCACTTATTTACATAGCTTCTTCCTACTAAACAGACAGTAAAAGTCATTAGCACCCAAACAGAAAAAAATTGTAAAGGGCTCTTGACTCTATCTCTGCATAGATGTCATAACATTGTTTCTAACCATTTGGGAGATTAAGTTTCACTTTCTCTCAGTGGTAAAATCAGTTCCAGCTTCCGCTTCTCACAATCAATTCAAGACCTCTGGTCAGCCCAAACAGCTTCGCCCAAATCATTAGCATTTAATATTTTAGTAGGAATATAGTAGTACTATCACAGTGAATGTGGAAAAGAATGATCACATTTCCAATTTATTCTATTTCCAACTTATTTCTGTCTTTCCATAGTCAAAAAGTGAAACTGGTAATTACCACTCTACTTCTCATGATTTTGCTTTTAAGGTTGTTTTTCTTTTTCCAGTAACAAATAACCTTCATCAGATTTATCAGGTGAAATTTAGCTGCTACATCCTTAATCTGTACGATAGAAATGGTAAACTTAACTTGCATCCTACTTGAGAAGAATTTTAAAAACACAATTAAACAAAGTAACTCATGCCAACTAAAGCTGCTTACATTTTCACAAAGTTTTCTGAAATCAGGAACTAGAGCTGCTTACATTTTCAGGTTTTGTGAAATTAGGAATCATGTGGGAACTGAGTTCGGAAACCCTCCATACCAAATAATGCTAGCTTCTTTTCTAACTCATATTTTAAATTATTGAAATCTCTCAAACTCCGTATCTAGATAACACTTCTAGAAATATTATGATATAAATATAACACATATTTTTTAAATGAGCTCTTTTATTGTCTCAAATGGTATGCAGAGTAGGAGGAGTCAATGCTTCCAATAAGAAGCACTCCAGTATGAATATATTAATATTTACAACTTTATGTCTTATGCAAAGGCCTAGAGTAGGAAAAAAAACCAATAAACTAAAGTAATGATATTGCAAAGAGCTTATCCTGAATGTAAGAAAGACTGATGGTCTATTATTAGTCCTCTAGGTCTGTTCTGTTAAGCATTTACCATCAACTTCCTTAAAATCATCAAAAAAAACTATTTAACTAGTGAAGCTAAGTTTATTAGGCTTGCTTCAGTAAGGAAGCACCCTGTACCACTTTGACAGTCCTAATAGTTCTCAGAGAGGGGACAGCAAAAGAGGATAGTTACAGGATTATAGACCTAAGATGGACTATTTTTAAGGTGGGTCTTGCAAGGCAATAATTGGTTGAGATTGGGCAGAGTTTATAACATAATGACTGTGTATTTTAGGTGCAGAAAAGTGTGTATTGTGGTGTAAGGTATTTGTGTTGATAAGCGAGTTACTTTAGCTGGTTTAGTCTTATCTTCCTAGAATACATATTTCCTGGAGAAGGTATTTAAATTCTTCACCCTAGTCCCAGGGTTGTTTAGCCAGGAACAGAAAACTATGTTAGTTCTCAGAATTCTTAGCACAGGAATAAAAAAAAAATACCAGTTCTAATTCTTAATTCTGCCTTTAAAACTCTTAGTCTTTAGCAAAATTTCTTCATTAGATAGATTAAAAACAGCAACAACAGCAACTTGATGCGTAGCTAACTAAGCAATTTGATCAATGTCACACATACCAATTACCTTAGACATAATTCCTAATTCCCAATGCAGCCGTATTTCCATTACTCTTACACAGGAAAAATCGAGTTATATTCTAATTTTAATTAAAAGTTTAATCTAATTGTGACTAAAATACGGGTGGCAATAATAAAACTTAGGCTAGAAAACATACATTCACTTGATTATTCAGTAGCTAAGGCTGTAATTTCTCATCCTGGATATTTGTTAGGGATAACTTAAGTAATTATTATAAAGGATTTCAGAAAATTATTCAAAAGTCCAAAATCTCAAAGAAAAAGTAAAATTATTAGAGTATGTGGACTTATACCTACAAATGTACGCACAGCTGAAAGAGTACCACAACAGTGAAGTTGTCAGTGCATAGTATAATCTAGAAATGAAACTTAGATAGACCTTAAATCCAGAGTCACCATTAGTCTCTAAAGCATGCAAGTGGGTATTAGAAATAGGCATCACCTGGCCGGGCGCGATGACTCATGCCTGTAATACCAGCACTTTGGGAGGCAGAGGTGGGCGGATCATGAGGTCAGGAGTTTGAGACCAGACTAACTAACGTGGTGAAATCCTGTCTCTACTAAAAATACAAAAATTAGCGGGATGTGGTGATGCACATCTGTAATCCCAGCTATTCAGGAGGCTGAGTCAGGAGATTCACTTGAACCTGGGAGGCAGAGGTTGCAGTGAGTCAAGATCGCACCCTTGCACTCCAGCCTGGGCGACAGAGAGAGACTCCCTTTCAAAAAAAGAAAAAAAAAGAAGAAATAGACATCACCTTTCAGTAGACTCAGCTCATCAAGGCTCTCAGTTTTAGAGTATAAAGATTGGGCTGGAATTTAGGGTAGACAGTCTTGTATAAAACAGAGTCTAAGTAAGTTACGCATAATTTAAAGATGGGAATATATTCGGAGAAATTCATTATTAGATAATCTCATCATTGTATGAATGTCCTAGCTTGTACCTACACAAAACCAGATAGTATATACGTATGTTTGTATGTGGCTGACCTACCTACATCAGGGATTCTCAGCCCTCTAAAGTTCACTTGTTGCAAAGAGTATTTGCCTGAGGAAAACATATAGATAGAATTACAACATACAGTTCAGCATTCTTATGCTACTTTTGAGGTTCAAGTGTGTTTTTAATTTCTATTTGTATGTATAGTAAACAGTGTTTGTAATAGATTTTTATCGGCTCTTATTTTATGTATTTAAATTGGCTTGTGAGTATATCATAAGACACACTATCTTGGATTCTAAAGATTATAAACCACAATTGTTGTACCTGCTTTTCAGTTACTGGCCCCATGCCAGCTCTGTTACAAAACCACAGGAAAAGTCAATATTTAGAAACAAAGCTTTTAGAAGAAAAGTTAATGTACGTTTTTTTGCTCCTTGGTGTCTAAAATCATAGAAAAATTCTGATACACCTGAAGTTAGTCATTTGCCTTTCATGAAGCAATCAAAATTCAAGATTCTATATATGTATATATCATTTGGATTTGCATAATTTGTCTTTATGACAACTGTAAGTAAATTATAGGAGAATTCATCTTTAATGTTCCAGTATTGCTTATTATCATTTTATTAGTAATCTCCCAATATGTCATCATCATCCAGTCATTCAATATAAAAAACATTTAAATAATATTTAGTCCAGTCACTAAAATAAAACTTATAGCATACTTAAAATTATAATCTCTTAGAGAGCAAATAATTTGTATTTCCTGGTTTCCAGAAAAGTAAAGCAGCAACTTTACGTAGAATCAATTATATAGCTACAGAGAATGCCATACGGTTTGGGGAGAATATTCAGTATTCTATGACAAACTGTTTCGATGTATCATTTATTTGGTTTCCTCTTTTATTTATAACAATAAGATTGTCCATCAACCAGTGACAAAACGTTATCACTACCTTTCAATTTACCTGTAAAGTGAATCACAACTCAGATTGTGAGTATGACCTAAGTAAATTGCTACTTGGCTCTTTGGATATAAGGAGTGGCATGCTAAATAATATCTCAGCAGGAGGTTCTTCGCCACAAGTGTACAGTCTGTCATTTCAATGGTTATTTGATTTTAGAAAATAGTTTTAAGACATCTCTGGAATCCAATTTAAGACATTTAACAGAGTTGCTTAGGATGATGGTTAACGCAACAGAGCTTTCCAAAGGTTTTTGATTTAGAACTGCTACCAACTCTTTACTTGAATTGGCAAATTCCCACATTCTTCTTCACAATTTGCAGAAAGAAATTGAGAAAGATTAACACAGAGATTCTTGGTGGAAAAAAAAAGTGTAATTTTATTCCAGAGACAAAATGCATGTGTTTGTATGCTGAAACAGTACATAAAAGATAAATGGTGAGCAAGACAAAATAGAGGGAAACATTTCATTTTACCTGTCTTGCTAATAAAACAAAATTTCTGGACAGAATACATAAATGACCTACTATAAGATCTAAAAGGAGAAAATGAGGCAGATTATCCAGTGACATCAGGACTTGAGTTACATCCGAGAGATGGGGTCCCTGGGCTTTTTACTTGCCTCCTCTGTATCTCAGCTCTAATGCTAGAGAAGCGCACAGCCTGGAGACTAGCCAACCAGCACAGATTCCCACACACACCCCCCAATGCACACCAAAAAGGTAGCCACAAGGAAAACCTACTCTCTCTAGAAAAAAGACCTGGAAAAGGATAGCCAGTAGACTATCCTCTTCTGCCCTTTCTACTCTTAAGACAAACAACATGAAAAAAGTTGTGCTCATCTCTTTTCCCAATGGGCACTAAATGGACAGAGCTGTTCTCCACCTTCTCCTGCCTGCTGCAGCTACTAGGATGCAGCCATCCCCATAGAGCCTGTAGGTGGATCTCTGACTTCCAGTCCCCCTGACCTATAAAAGCGCAGGCCTCTTGCGCACAGGAACTATGGATAGAATGATAACTTCCACTCCCTGCAGCAACACAGAAGTGCCTCTGCCCAGTGGAGACGGTGGACAGAACTGTGACTGGGGCAACCCCACACCCAAGCCAACGTGGAGAAAAACGGGGTGGAGTCCTGTCTTCTGGGTAACACACAAGTGAAGCTGACCATGAGAGCACTCACAGCCTTAGTAAACTAAACAGATGACTGAACCACAGCCCACACAAATGACCAGGACTTTTGAACCTAATAAGTTGACTACCTGCTCAAATGGAAGACTTAAGTAAGATCGAGTCTGAGAACACAATACTCAGAATGTCTAGGATATAGTTCAATATTGCGTGGCACAGGGAAAACCAAGACCATCTCAACTTGTATGATAAATTGTAATCAACAGATGCCAACACTGAGAGCATATAAATGTTGGAATTTGTCAAATATTTTAAAGCAGTTATAAAATGCTCCAATGAGAAGCTATAAACATTCTTGAAACACAAGTGAAAAATCAGAAAGCTACAGCAAAGAAATAGAAGAATAGAAATAAAGAAGAGTCAAATAGAAGTTTTGGAACTGAACCATAAATACCCAATAAAAAAACAAACAATTCACTGGGTAAATTTAGCAGCAGAATGACTATGACAGAGAAAAGAAAGAGTGAACTTGAACACAGAAAAAGTAAAAATGACCCAATCTGAGCAACAAAAGGAAAATAAATTTTAAATAATTGTAACTGATAAAATGTGAAATAAATAACAATACATTATCACATATACAGTAGATTGGCAAAATATAAGAAGCTTAACTAAGTGTTGGCAAGAATATGAGTAACCAGGTCTCGAATAGGCTGCTGATGGAGGGTGAATAATTGCAGCCACTTTGGAAAACACTTGGCAATATCTGAGAGTGATAACATGTGCATGATCATAATATCCAGCATTTCTGGTTGTTTCCTACAGAAATTCTGCCACAAGTGCCTGGTGAAGTGTATTAATTTATTCATCGGAGGATTGTTTGTAAAAGTGAAAAATTTGAAGCATTGTCTACTTATTGAACAGATACATCTTAGAACATTTAAACATTACTTGAATACAGAGAAACTAAAATAAATTACTCATATTTCCATAAGAAACACTTTAAAATATTGAAAGTTGATTTAAAGGTGAGTGCAAAAATCCAGATAAGACATACAAATGGCCAACAAACATATAAAAATGCTCAAAATCACTAATCATCAAGGAAATGCAAATCAAGAGATATTACCACACGCCTGTTAGAATGGTGTTTATCAAAACGACAAACGATAACAAGTGGTGAGAATGTAGAGAAAAGGGAATCATTGTACACTGTTGGTGGGAATGTAAATTGGTATAACCTTTATTAAAAATAGTATGGAGGTGCCTCAATAATTTAAAAAATAGAAATACCATATAATCTAGCAGTCCCACTTCTAGGTGTATATCCGAAGGAAATGTGACCAGTACCTCAAGGAGATAGCTGCATTCCTATGTTCACTGCAGCATTATTCATAATAGCTAAGATATGATAAAAGAAGGAAATGTTGCCATTTGCAATGACATGGATGAACATGGAGGACATTATGCTAAGTGAAATAAGCCAGACACAGAAAGACAAGTACTGTCTGATCTCACTTCTATCTGGAATCTAAACAAATTGAACTCATAGAAGCAGAGAGTAGAATGGTGCTTACCAGGGGATATGGAGTATGGGGGAAGGTAAGGTAATGTTGGCCAAAGGGTAGAAAGTTTCAGTTATGAAGAATCAATAAGTTCTAGAGATCTAATGTACATCATGATAACTACAGCTAATAACATATTGTATATTTGAAGGTGGCTGAGTACATCCTAAGTATTCTCATCACACTTACCCACTCACCCCACCCCCTACAAAGATAATTATGTGAGGTGATAAGTTAATTAGCTTGATTGTAGCAATCATTTCACAATGTATGCATATATCAAAACATCACATTGTATACAGTAAATATATACAATTTTTTTGTCAATTATACATCAATAAAGCTGGAAAAATAACATTTCAGAGTATGAAATGTTTATTCCTATTAACATAAATTTTGAAAAATAATATCACATATTCATGATAAATGTATAAAGATGTAGTAAAGTATACAAAATACTGATGAGTGGTTACTTTCTGCTTAGCAATTACTTCTCAGCTGTAACGAAGTTGAGCAAGTTTGAGAAGGATTCAAAAGTGCACTTTGAAAACTATAATTTATTTCTTATTTTTAAAATCTCGAACTCAATACAACTAAAGTTAACATTTGTTGAATTTTGTCGTCCATAACTATTTTTCATACCACTCCTTTACTTTCTTTACAGAGAGTTTAATACACAGTGTTTGAAATCGTTTATTAAAAAACAAACAAACAAAAAACCCCCTGCTTTCCGAGGTCCTACTCTAGCACGAGGAATAGAATCTAGGCCATGCAGTTCCAGGCTTTCTGTGTTCCTCAGCCTCACTCGAATTTCTCTCTAATGTGTACTCCTTGTTCTCATGCATCAATATGTTTTCTATTTCATTAGAAATAGATTTATTTAATTTAGTTTCTTCATTTCCAAGTAACAGCCTTTGTATGTTATTTTCAGTAAGATGAAAACCCCAGTTAAAGGGAAACTGATGTCTATGAAGAAACTAGGTTTACATACTTCCTCCTTCTACTTAAAATGTTTGTATTTAATAGGTAATAAAATATTTTGTTGAGACACCATAATATATAGTTATGTAGATATTGTTGGGAGATACTAAAGGGAAGTACAAATAAACAAGTTCAACCAATAAAAGGTTTTTTTAAAAATATTTAAGATCTAATGGTCTAAATCATAAGATAAGTAATATATATTATTTACTGATTTTATTACAGCTATGTATAGTGTGAAATAACTTACAATGTAAGGCTTATGTGTGAAAGACTGAATATACAAATGGACAAGGGTCTGATCACATATTAAAATAGTTCCCGACCCACAATGTGCACCAACCAGTCCAGGAAGCCAAACCACAATCTCTCTAACAATCAGCCCCAAAAAGTCAGGACTTAATAACTTCTACTTCCCTGAATTTTAACTCTGCTTCCAATCTAGGACAAACCAGACAAAGCCAAACTTCCGGCCCTAATCACACAGAATGCCCCACTTTTACTTAGCTGACCTCCAGCTTTCCTATGTGAACATACAATCGGAGCATACCTAAAATCTTCCCTTTTTTCAGCTACAAAATATTTACCCTCTTCTGTCTGCCTTTGAGTCTGCAAAATGCAAATTGTGTTGTCTGACTCCCTTGCTATAGCAACCTCTGATGAAATAGACTTCGCTGGTTCTTATTTGGGTGGCCTTAATTTCTACACATGTATTAACAAATTTCTCTCAACATCCTTATAGAGGAAGGCATTATTATCTCTCTTTGGGGAAAATGAGGCAAAGGAAAGTGTATGTGACTTGCCAAAAATAACACAAAATATTAGTTATCGAGCTATGATTTGAACCTAACATGTATGGTTCCAGATCTTGTACACGCAATATAATGAATGATTATATTACTCCATCTGATATAAAATTAGCTGTGACAGTCAGGAGAGGAAAGCCTGTGGTACAATGATGTACATACTCTAAAATTTCAGTAGTTAACATAACAAAGAATTAGTCTTTGTTCACGTTCTATAAACACTGTCTGTTGTTTAGAAGCTCTCCAGATTTTAAAATCTGAAACCAGGATGATCATGGAGCCACCACAGGCGGCAGAGGAAAAGAAAAAGTGACGCCATTGCACATTAGTTTTTAAGGCTTCCGCTTGGAAGTAACAATCATCACCTCTGCTTACGTTGTCATTGGCCAAATCGTGTCACATATTGACCTACTTTTAAGGTGCAGAAAATACGATATTTCCATGTACTGGAGAAGAGGAATGATTGATTCAGCTACTGAACAAAATAATGGAAACGTCTTTGCTTAAATCCTTTAACCATATTGTGTATGAAAAGTTACTTGACTCCTGCTCAAAGACAAGACCACTTCAATTATAAAAATGTACATAATCTCTCTTTCTGTAATTCTCACTGTACTTAAGCATCAATCATATGAGGGGATTTTCAATAAACTAGATTTGAGTAGTTTAAAGAGGCACTCTGACTCTTCATTTACTAAATAAACCTATAAATATTATGTGTAGCATATATTACACACAGTATAATCATATATATTACATAATACCTACATGCATATAAATAAGTGTACATTAATACTATAGAAATTTACATGATGGTTATTGCTATAGAATGAATTTTTTTGTCTCCTCAAAATTAATTTGTTAAAGCCTAAGCCTCAATGTGATGGTATTAGGAGGTGGGGCCTTTGGGAGAAGATTAGGTGATGAGCGTGGAGCCCTTATGAGTGGAATTAGTGCCCTGATAAAAGAGACTCCAGAGAGCTCTTTACTCTCTTTCCACTAACAAAGGGTACAGTGAAAAATTTGGTGTCTACGAACCAAGATGTGGGCTCTCACCTGACACCAAATCTGCTGGTGACTTGATCTTAGACTTCCAGCCCCCAGAACTGTAAGAAGTGAATTAATATTGTATATAAGCCAAGCAGTCTATTGTAGTCTGTTATAGCAGACTTTGAACTAAGACCATATAAACCTCACGACAGGTGATATTTGTGTACGTATAAACTTACCTTGTCCCTGACTTAGTGACCTCTCATGTATCAGTATCATAGCTAGTAATGGAAATGAAATTATATTCTGGAGCTTATTTAATCTTGAATTTTTTACCTAAAATACCATATATATATATATATATATATGTAAATGTATATAGATATACACTTTTTTATATATATGTATATATATACACTTTTTATATGTATACCAACATTTTCTTCTCTGTCGTCTTCTTCTTCTGTGAAATGTGTTAATTTTTAAAATATATATATTTACATATATTTATATTATTTATAAATATAAATATTTATATATTATATTGAAAATAAATATATATATATATATTTCCAAATAAGTAACACATCACAGAAGAAGAAGAAGAGGAAGAAGAGGAAGGAGGAGAAGAAAATATTGGTAAGCAACAAAAAAAGAAAAAATATTATGCATAATTATGCCACCCAGAAATAAGAATTGTTAATATTGTCAGTCCACTGTGAAAACTAGTTACTTTTTTCCTCTGCATCAGCATAGAATTTGTCACACAGTAGGCCTTGAATAGATTTTGAGTAAACAAATACGCATATTCACACTTAAATATATTCACTTCAATAAAAATGGGAAGATAACTCTTTTAAACATTATTCCTCTTTAAAATTAATCAATAAGTTTCAAAGTGTGTTACCAAAAATACACAATGAGATGTTTTTACAAACAAAAAGTCTTTAGACAAATTAATTTAGAATATTACATTACCAATGTGAATATATGCAATGATTATTTACATAGCAAATCTTCTGAAAAGTCCTATATTAAAGAAACCTACTTAATATTGGTTAACTCAGGATTTCCCAACCCTATTTGACTACAATTTTTTTTTTTTTGCAAATGAGCTTAATTCTAGAAATATTAACGCTCTCCTTTTCTCTCACATTTCTACCATACAAATCTTATACTACCCATGACTCTGAAATAGGTAGCTTAATGCCCTCTTTTGACCTCTTGTACACTGCAGCCACTAATTATTGGATTAAATACAGGCTTCTGATCTAAAATGAGCAAATCAGAGACTGTCCAAAAAGATCAGAATTTGGACATAGTCACTCATTTGGAAAACTTTGGAAAATCAAGTGGAAAAACTTGAGGACTGAGGCCAGTATTTAAAGACAACCATGATGGACAGTATGCAAGCAACAAGGAGAAGCAAAGTCAAAAAGACGGTTGACTATTTGGAGAGAGAGGTTATGTGATAACAACCCAATTCTCCTGAGCCTGTTCACAATTTAATTCCAAAAATCACTCACATATTTATATTAAACATGGTTTTTTAGTTTATTTTTTACCAGTAAACACAACCACTGCCATCATTCTAAATTAGTACATATTACACCTGTAAGCACCATAATTTATTTAAGCCACCTCATAATAACTTTTTAACACTCGGGTATTTTCCAGTGTACCTTCTCGTTCTGGACCAGTTCAGTTAAAAAAAGACACTCGTCTTCAGAATACTTGTTTCTTATACCTCTGTGCTTCTCCTATAGAGATGGGGCAGGTTTGAACTTTTCTACCTTCTTGGTTACAGTTATTCCTGCGTTAATGTAGCAAGCCTCAGGCACTAGTTGTCATGAGGAAAAAGGGAGTCTCTTCTTTACTTATGGATGTACCTGTATTATCTGAGACTGTCAGGCTTAGTTCTGATATGCTAAAGAGTTTAGAAAATCCCCACCCTCTTGACAAAGCCAGGTTTTCAAGCTTATTTTCCTGCTGCCAATTTAAACAAACAAAAAAATCTCATTTGACAGTCAAAGCTGAAAAGTGACTTCCTTGTTTTATAGAGTAATCATGAAACACAGAAAACTATTTTTTCAAAGAGGGTAGAGAGTAAGGAGAAGGACGTCTCTAGAACAACAATATTTACAGGATATGGAAACATATCTGAAGGATTTTAAGTATTATCTCTATCACATGTAATATATTATAGTTTAGAAGCAATATATGTAGACAAAAGCACAAAATAAGTATGAAAAAAATGAAAGAAAAATGAGAAAATATAAAGTGTCAAGGAAAAGCAGGCAAACCACCAAAATAAGAAAATATTTTAAATAGAGGCATAACTTGTATTAAAATAAAATAAAGCTCTGCAAGGGAAATAATGTACAGAAGCCTATCATGTTGGCAAAGATCTAAATATTTAAGAAATGCTGACACACAACTTGATTGTTGATATCCAAGTGTTTCTTGAAATCCATAAATAAATAAATAATGGATCCTGATATTCTTTATACCAGAATAGAGATGTAAGTCCAATTCTTTTGTCAACTTGAACATCTTTACAGATAGATGCCAAGAAAGGCTTTTAAAGTAAGGAACACAACCCTAGGTTATGATTACATTGGCTTCCAGCAAAACGTACCTGCATGCTTTTGGAAAGCAACATTTTATCTTCTACCATCATCAAAGTGTCAAGAAACCATCCTGTATAAGATGCTAAGCCCCTCGCAGGCACAAGAATGAGATGCTTAAAGGCCCATACCACTACTGTATTTTGCCTCTTTCAATCTTTCATATGTGGATCACAGACAGCATTTTTCAGTGTTTTGTAACCTGTTTTTATAGCTATGTGAACTAGCAACTCCTCCAGATAATGTCACATTCAAAATAAATTCAACCCGGTACATGCTACGGATGCTGCAGCTCACTTATAACTTGTCCAGTCCTCTCTATTAGCTTTTTATAAATACAAGTACAGGTGAATTTCTACACCTAAGGGAATAATAACTTATGTTTGCCTGATTCCACAGAGAGTGTTGTACTGTGGTACACTGTAAGTAAAAGAAGAACTGCTAGGCTGAATATGGTGCTTAACTTTATTACTGATGTACTGAGCAGTTTCTGCCACTTTAGCCAATTCATTTACTCATTTATTCCTTTCCCTCTTTTGTTCATTCATTCCGTCATTTACTTTTTTTATTTTAAAAAATCAAATTAAAAAAAATTGAGTCAAAATATCACAACATTTCCTCTAAGCCAACTTTTAAGCCAGATTAAGGTCTCCAGCATCATAGATTATCAGAGATAGTAGACTGTCTGAAATTTGAACTGAAAATGTATTCTTTATTAAATTTCTTACATATTTGCTGAATTAACCAAAACCTTACTGTCCCTTCTGCAAACCCTATAATTTCTTTACACTTGAAACACCTTTAACATTTTAATGATATTAACTCATATCAGTTTTAATTTCAGGATGACATTTTGCAGGATGATATGTAAATAGTAACTATCATGTCTTAAAATATCTGGCACAATGTTTATTCTATACACTAGAGGCAAGGTTTAAAGAAAGAAATCCCTTGTTGGATCAGAATGTGAGCACAATTTCAAATCTAGGTCTGAAATTTTCAGGGGGATATTCACGGGACTCTGAAATTAGGCGTTCAAAATAATTAAATAATTCTCAGTTGAAATAATTAATTTGTTAAAGGACGTATGCTGAGAACTATTCAATTTCTAAACTTCCTGATTTGAGTGCTAGAGAAGTAGGTGAAGGAAACCAACAAAGTATCATCACCTTTTGATAATCATGCCTGGGGTATTTTCCAAAAATTTAAAATTCTGTAAGAATGATAGAATGAATTTGGTAACTCTAATTCCAATAAATCTATGCTAGAGATACAAGGTCAACATTAATTCAGGGGGATATTTTAGAAGTTGGTTGTAAGGCATTAGAAATATTGGCATAAAATTAGATTTAAGGGCCTCTAAATTTCCTTATAAAATCTAAAATGCAAGTCAGTTTCATTATTATCGCTGTTAATCTAGAATATAAATTGTATTATCTATTAATATTTATACAATGAATACAGCCTAAATGTGGGTGTGAAATAATGCAAATGCAGTATTTAAGTAAAATGAAACCAAAGGCTCAATCTTTCAAATGCAAATCTAATTAAAAGAATAAATCAGACTAATGGATTAGATTTTACCTTGGTAGCTAATCTTCGATATGGCTTTATTTTCTAGCTTAGTTGAATAATTAGATTCCAAAAATATGAATGGGCTGTTGAATCACTTTTCAAGTTGAATTTAACTTTATATATATATATATATATATATATATATATATAAAACGTATATATTATATATATATTACATATGAAATATATATTCAGGATTCAGAATCATCTGCTTAAGATATCTGATTATATTTTAAATTACTATTTTCACACTGTTCCATACCTGTTGATATATCATTTAGTTGGTAAAAATTATTGCTATTTTTTTTTTACCTTTTGTTGTCCCACAATTAGACTTAGTTGTCCACAACAATAAAATGTCAAGGAAAATGAATCTCAATTTAATTTTGAGACGACACACATAGGAACATATTTAATTCAAGTGATGTAAGAGATAATGTCAATATACTACAGTAGTTAAGGCATGGCCTTTGGATTCAGACACAATAGAGTTTATATTCCGGACCTGACTTTCCATTCTGTTATCTACAATCTCTGAATGCCTCAAAAAACTTCTGTAAGAAATACATGAAAAAAATGTCTAAAGTGCTAAGAATATTTCCAGGCATATAATAATTACAGAATGTATATTAGCAGTAAATATCATTATCATTATCAAAATTTCCCTAAGAGAAGACTCAGTACTTTCTCTCTCTATATTTTTTTTTAAAACAAGGTCTCACTCTGCCACCCAGGCTGGAGTGCCATGATGTGATCATAGCTCACTGAAGCCTCAACACTACAGGTTCAAGCAATCCTCCTACCACAGTTTCCTGAGTAGCTGGTGCTACAGGTTCTCACCACAACACCTGGCTAATTTTTTAATTACTTGTAGAGATGGGGTCTTGTCATTGTTATCCAGGCTGGTCATGAACTCCTGGGCTCAAGTGTTCCCCCTGGCTCTGCCTCCCAAAGTGCTAGGATTACAGGTGTCAGCCACCAAGCGCAGTCTCATTATAAAATTTTAAGAGTTTTTTATTCACCTGAGAATATATTTATTCACAAATTATATACTATTATTTTGCTAATATAATCTGCACATCATAAACAATACAAAAAATGTATATTAATAAGGGATAGAATGAATTTAGTATAACATTATATATAGGTTTGGTTGTGTCACCACTCAAATCTCATCTTGAATTGTAGCTCCCATGATTTCCATCGTCGTGGGAGGTACCCGGTGGGAGGTGTTTCAATCATGGGGTGGGGAGGTCTTTCCTGTGCTGTTCTAATGATAGTGAATAAATCTCATGAGATCTGATGGTTTTATAAAGGAAATTTCCCCTATACAAGCTCTCTTGCCTGCCACCATATTAGACGAGACTTTGCTCCTCATTGGCCTTCCACCCTGTGTGACACCTCCCAGCCACGTGAAACTGTGAGTCAGTTAAACCTCTTTGCTTTGTAAATTACCCAGTCTCCGTTATGTCTTTATTAGCAGTGTGAGAACAGACTAATAGATATTGCAAGATCAATTTAAACTTTTAATGGTATAAATTTTTTTTATGTCACTAAAAGTATTATTTATCCCATTTTAATGAAAGCAATGTGGTTATTTTTCTTTAGAAATCTTGTGGGTTAGGGGGAGGGGGGAGGGACAGCATTAGGAGATATACCTAATGCTAAATGACGAGTTAATGGGTGCAGCAAACCAACACGGCACATGGATACATGTGTAACAAACCTGCACATTCTGCACACGTACTAAAACCTCAAGTATAATAATAAAAAAATAAAAAAAATAAAAAATAAAAAATAAATACTTTGAGACACAGCAATTTAAAAATCCAGTATGAAGTTCAATTTATTTTGATATATGATTCATAATCACCATTGTTAAAAAGGTATATTTCATAGTAAAATTTATAAAATAGAAAAATATGTACTTGGGACAAGTTCACCATTAACAACAGTGAATACAAATCTATATTAGAAATAACGTTTCTATATTTAGAAATTTTTGGCTAATTTTGTCAAATCTGTTTAGTTTGCCATTACTGTTGTCTAGTAATGTAGCTGAGGAAGAGTTTATAATATAAATTAAAATGTCATCTCTGAGGAATCACATTATTAGTATTATTTTCAATTTTGTTTTCTTTTCAGGAATTTATCTAATCCACTTCTTCACTTCCAGAGGATTAGTTTTAGTTAAGACTAGATAATATAATCCATAAATCCACTTAACTGGTGACAAATACATTTTAATCCTTTGCAGATGAGGGTACTGCTGTTTAATCTCTGAATTGTGGAATTTGTAATTTTCCTTGAAGAAACCCATACATACTCCAGCTGATGTTAGGGGACATAAGAATTAATCTATACATTAAATATTAGTAAAACTTAATTTTCCTATGTTAGATTAAATTTAATGGAAATTGCAATGAAATACGTTCTTTCTATTCACCCATGAATGGTCTCCCACCCTCCTTAGGGTTGTGTATCGTCTTTCAAGTTCACTGGTATATGGGTTGTTCCTCTTCCTAAGCCTTCCAGTTGTAACACTACTCTTTTAACGGAATACACACATTTTCTAGATTCTGTAAGCAGTTAAAATCGTTCTTTACTGTGACTCTGTACGATCTCCTGTGTCCATGGCCCAAACAAAAACCATACAAAGCAGAGTAAGACCCCTTAGTGACATAGCATTTTAGCTGTTAATTGGACACTAAGAAATGAAGAGTGAAAAAAGTGTTCTCTTGTTGTGAAGGAATTCAGCAGTTTGTCAGGATTCTTAGGGACTGGAGAATAAACAACCAAAATTATTTTATTGATAAACAATGTAAGTATTTGAAAAGCTCAATTAACAGCAATTACATGAAAGCAATTCAGAAAAGTGTGTTATAAATTACAGTATTTTATGTCCTCAACAAAATGGCAAAATCTGTAAGTCCTGCTAAATCTTCCTTTCTGTTTTCCAACATCATAGTCAATGACCAACAGTTTACACCAGTCTGAAGACAATTGATTCTACATTTACAAATCCGAAAAATTATCTAGGGATTTAGCTCCAAACACAGTTAAACCCAATCCATGTATACATTTGTACATTTCTCCGAGAGCTAGAAATCACAAATTTTAGGATTGTTGAAGCAAAGGGATTACAAATGGAGGAAAACACAATTAGCCAATTTTAAAAGGAACAAACATATATGAAAGTAAGTCATATTGATTATAAGATTTGTAAAGTTGGCTGGGTATGGTGGCTCATGCCTGTAAGCCCAGAGCTTTGGGAGGCCAAGGCAGGAAGATCACTTAAGGCCAGGGGTTAGAGATCAGCCTGGGCAATGTAGCAAGACCCTGTCTCTACAAATTTAAAAAATTAGCTGGTCATGGTGGTATGTTCCTGCAGTCCCAGCTACTCAGGAAGCTGAAGTGGTAGGATCGCTTCAGCCCAGGAATTCAATGAGCTATGATCACGTCACTGCACTCCCTCCTGAGTGACCGAGTGAGATCCCATCTCTTAAATTTTTTTTAAAAATTATGTATAAAGTTCTTGCAAAATTGTGTTGCTGAGGCCATCTGGTTACTTCATTGTAAAGAAATAAATGTATCCAGATTGTTATTCTGATAATAAATGTGAGTTTGAATTGAAAACCTAAAATTTTATATGAAAACATTTAAGTACTTTTGGAATAAACCAGAATTTTTATATTTTTGTATAGTCATCTTTGCTCAGAACTCTTACTGACAAAGCAATTGTCTATTTACATTTTATTTTACTTTTTTATTTCAAGAATTTCTTTCTGTAGAAACCATATTAAAACCAAAATCCCCTTGTTTTTACAGACATCTCTTTTGAATGCTGCTGCGCTTTACAATGCCGGCCCACTTCTCATCCTCATCAAGCTAACTCATGCTCCCTATGAAGGTGGTTCTCATGTTTGTCTAGAAACATTTTCGAGAGTATACCTCATCCCCGCTATAGGCAGGAACTAGTCCCTCATCCTTTAGAACCCCTTTCTACCCTGTGCCTGTCTCAGGATTGTTCATACCAATATCGTGTGGTGCTGTATTAGAGCTTAAGACAAAACAAAAATTCAGTAATTTACAATTTTGCTATATTCTTCATTATAAGATTTTTGCACTAATGTTGATTTTTTTTAAAAATTACATCAAAATATGATTTCTGCTGATTACTAAGGGTTTTTTTTTTTTGGCATTGTTTTCACCTTTGTACCTGAGATAACTAGCTTCACCTATTCCTGAACCCGCTCTTTACCATGTATGGGTCAAATCTCTTTATATACCTGTCTCCTTGCTATAAACTGAATACTGTCTGGGAGCAATGGCCAAGTCTTTCCATCTTCAAATCACCCAGTAGAGTACCAGCATTTTGTAAGTTGTACAGTAAACACTTAATTGAATGTAGATATACATATGTGCCTTTAAGCCCTATGTGTACTTTAAAAAAATCATTCTTAATGAGTTCACTTGGTTATCAAATCTACTTTTTAAAGCCAGGAAAGATAGTCATTATATACACGTGATTTTCAGGAATGGCATTAATTATATTACTTCTAAAATTCCATTTTCTATGGCATCATACCCAGCTCACACTGACTTCTCTTGCTAGAGAAAATTGTGAACATTCCCCTAATTGGTCTACCATAACCCATATTATTTTTCAGTTTTTTATTAGCTTTTTGTCCAATTTAATTGCATTTATTTTAAATGAGCTGTTGCCAAGTATCATTAGAGCTTGATCTACATCTCAATAATGTGTGCAGCAGGGCATATAGGTGGGTCACAGAGTGGAGGGAGAAATGGCAGCCTTGTAGAGAATCAGCAGAAATGACTAGGTAAAGGCAGGCTTGTTTTCAAAATGAATATAAAAAAAGAGATGAATTAAACTGGAATCTGAAAATGAGGGGATCAGTAGCATAAATTAGGATAAAATAGGTGCCATTGTAATTAGAATTTTCTGTTTTATTATTCTAGGCTCTCAAAACAGAAAGCCTTAATATTAATATTTAACTTCAAAGACTTCCATATTTGAGCACATAGCTGATAGTGTAAGTCCTATCCTTGTGAACAAAAGTGGTTAGTATAATGTTCCAAATCAAATTATTTGATAAAAATTCGGTTATATAAGTCTATACTAACACATTTATTGCCTGGAATATTTTAATAGATGATAAAATTTATGTTTTGAGCTTCCCTTCCTCAGTGCTTACCTCAAAAATAGAGAATCTAGTGGTATTATGCTACTCTATGGTTTGTACATATGAAATAAAACTAAAAAAGAGTACATGCCGTTATAGATCAAATCATGTAATTAGAAGAATAAAATAAATGCAATAGTTCTGAATACCTACATAAATCTGTGTATATTATTTCTCTCATATAAATTTTGCCTAAGCATTAGAGTAAAATTTTGACATAATTATCTCATTGGTACTATCATTAACATGTATATGTTTGAATATACAATATATATTATTAAGTATAATATCATAACTATTGTCACATATATTATGTAATAAGTATTTCCTACGTAGATGTTGTCCTAACATATATTCTACATATAAGCATATGTAATGTAGGGCAAACCTGGGATTCAAATCCAAAGAAATATTGTGATTTAAAACATGAGATACTCCTTTAAACTTTCCTCAACTCTTTGACAATTTATTTCTCCTTGCAGTTTGGGAATTGTGATATGTGAACTCTCCTTTTAAGACTCTTGGCCAATGGTCATCTGTCCTCTGATGAATACATTTTCTGAAAGAAATTTATCTTCTAGTGAAGAGACTTCCATATTTAACAGTTTCAACTGTAGAGAAGCTCTTCCTCATAGTGCCCAACATCTGTTTTCTTCAAACCTATTCTTGTTTATGTAGGACTTTTCCTTCGTAGGCCACAGAAAATGCTCTAAAATATTGTTTGTACATCAGACCTTCAAATACTAGAAGCCAGCTATAATTGACTTTTCCTTTCCATTTTAAATTCGTAAACACTTCTAGATCCTTCATCTCCTCTTTAAATGACACAATGTGACACTCATTATCTAGTGCAGTTAGGCTTTTCCAGATACTACCCTGTTTTTAATATTTTTAAACAAAAGTTGGCCAAAGTTGAACACCTTACTGTATGTGTAATCTGCAAGAAGCCACAATTTTAGGAATGAAGTGGTGTAGACACTAGAAACTATATACCTCAAACCAGTTTGCCAAATTCTTTACCGCATTTAAAAATTTCCCTTTAATTGTCTCTTATGTTATTTCCACAGTTTATAGTTGCTCTTTGCAGGAAGAAATAAATCCATACTAATTTGTCCAGTTCAGAAGTAACAATAAGCTTTTAACTTTCTCTGCTTTTATCTATTCTCTGCTATTATTATGTTGTTGCAAAATTAACTGCGGCTTTTGAATATGCTTTCCCAAATTAAAATCTCAGATGCAACCCTCCTGATTTAAATGTCCTAATTAATCCCCATTTCTTAATATGTTAAACTTCAAACTCCACAGATGGAAATACAAATGATTTTTTTCCTAAATCTGATCCCTGCCCGTCTTGAAACCCCTGATTTTATCCCACAACCATCTCACACATTAGCATTACAGGGTATTGACCATACTTTAAGATGGCGAGGTCATCCTTTCCTCTCCATTTGTGAGTGCTTTTCTCTTCCCCTCAAACACTCTCCCCTTCTATGTCATGCAGGTTTCACTTGGAAAATAGAAACAACGTTTTCATTTTCAATTAGAAACCTCTAATAAAAAGAATCATATACACAAAGTATTTGAGAAGCTGAAAGAACAAAAAGGTAAGGTGAACTGATGAAGACATGAGTCACCACAGGAGACCTTACCTGAGGTATGGGAGGAGGAATGTTCAGAGAAAAAGCAGGTCATTTCACTAATGACCAATTCACCAAAAGGCAATTTAATAAATGACTCATTTACTGAATGATCTTTTTTCCAAATTTACTTGTTTCCTGTAATTATTTAGCCTAACCTGTTTCACATTTTCATAGCTTCATTTTATGAAATATTTACATTTATTTCAGTCAAGCTCTCTTGCTGTGGCTGGAGATTCAGGGGCAGACAAGGAAAGAGTCTGTAACTCCTAAAAAGGTATTAGTAGAAAATATGTCCTTAAATTGTTTTCTTAATATTAATATAATCATCATCAATATGTTATCAATAATGAAATATATGTGATTGTATATATTCAGTAACATACTTCCACATTTTTGATGAATATATTTTTGACCTATACTAGAATATATTTGGTAAATATATTTTTCTGAGGAGTGTATATATATATATATATATTTTTTTTTTTTTTTTTCTGAGATGGAGTCTCGCTCTGTCGCCCAGGCTGGAGTGCAGTGGTGCAATCTCAGCTCACTGCAAGCTCCGCCTCCTGGGTTCACACCATTCTCTTTCCTCAGCCTCCCAAGTAGCTGGGACTACAGGCACCTGCCACCACACTCAGCTAATCTTTTGTTTTTTTTTAGTAGAGACGGGGTTTTGCCATGTTAGCCAGGATGGTCTCGATCTCCTGACATCGTGATCTGCCCGCCTCAGCCTCCCAAGGAGTATATATTTTTTATAAACCTCAAGAATAATATATTAATAAAATATATTAAAGGACTGTTCCGTAAAGGTTAATTTTGGTGATGTTTGATGGAGGGTTAATGCTTAGCAATATCAATTATAAAATGACTGGGATAGAATTCCCAGTTATTCATAATTATGGGTATCACTAGGTTCCTATGGGACCAGATGATGCTTTTTGACCACTAATGTCAATATGTTTGCAAATTGGTTTTTGACTTGGGAAGACATTTTATTATACATAATCCTGACTGCATTGGCAGAGCAGCTTTGAAGTGTTTGTTTGTAATAATCTCTGTGGCTTAACCAGACCCCTGGTACAGGGCTCACAGATGGGATGGAGCTAGGCAAGGTGTATCAGCAAGAGACATAGATATGGAAGCAAAAATCTTTATTAACTAAGTTGAGAATCATATAACAGCTATGTTTGTGGCAGGAACTCATGTTCAAACCATTGAATTATTTCTAGGGTAGGGGCAGCATATCATGATTACTTCATCTCAGAAATTTTACAATTCTATTCCTTAGCAGCCCACAAAACCTGCCTAGGTCCAACTGGTGCAATGACCCTGGCAATCATTTCATTTGAAAAGGACAGCAAAGTCTCAGGATCACTGGAGAAATTTTCTAAGGGGTTTATCCACAGCAGAGTTCATGAAAACAGATATTTTTTGAAACTCTAACCTCTGTATTATAAATTATGATTGCATCATTGTCCTATGGAGGGAAAGCCAATGTCACAGGTAGCAGAGGTGGCACAAGAACCTGGAATTCATAAGCAGCTACTACATGCTCCATGACAACTGGGGACACTAAAGCCTGAAGAAGAGAATATTGAACAAAAATGTAGGTGTTTTTTCATCATCTAGTTAAAGAGTATTGCACCTTGATGACGGCATAGGCAAATTGAAGCTCTGTTGAGCTCAGTTGAATCCTGGATACCAGGAGAAGCAGGAATTCTCCTCAAATATAAAGCCACAGAGCATAACCCTTTACTTCCTCTTCAAAACCAAAAGAAAGATCTGGTGCTCAATGTTCAATTTGTTGGAAACTCTAAAATTTAAAATAAAAACATGCCAAGTTCTGAACATGAATGTATTATACCAGCTATTAAGGATAGAGAATAAGCAAAGAAACATGCACTTACATACATACATACAAACATACATATGCACACCCATATAGTAAGTCGTGGTCTTAGCTCAAAGAACTCTAGAAATAAACTAATTCAATTCTCCTATTCATTGGTAAGAGATTTGTTTTTACTTTATTTATGCAACTCCCTCTACTAAGTATTATATAAGCAGTATAATTGATACTTTGGGTATATTAACTTACACATTTGCTGTTTAATAAAATGACTAGCTGAATAAAGGAATAAATGAAACACTGGGCATCAGAGGTTGTATCATCCTCAATCACATGGGATTCAGGCCTGCAGATTTCCTGTTCTTCCATCTTGTATTGAACAGGAATAACATATTTCAACGTTGAAGTTAGATGGCTTATAATTGATCCCTGATAGATTCAGAAGGCCTTAAAAATCTGTTAGCACTTCAAGCCTTTGATATTCCTATTGAATCAAATGATAAAGGTGATAACTTTGGAGTACATTGTTCAGCACATTTTTTCTCAAATTCTCATTATTATCTAGGAAGGAAAAGGAAGACCTGGAGAACAGGTGAAATGCACCAAAGGATTCTTCTGAACTTTATTCTCCAACAAGTCTTTGAATCTCTCCCTAAAGTAATGCGGGTCAGTAAATTTCTGAAAGTTCAGAAACATTTTCCCTGTCCTGCTTTGAGTCTAGTTGAGACACTGATGCTGCTAGTTAGGAACTGTAAAGAAACCAAATTATGATCTGTTATTTAAACATAAAAAGTTACTGGTGGCTTAGAGCTAAATAATACTACTATGCTAAACAACTAGATATTAAAAAATAAAAAGTTAAAGTTGTTTATCTCCTTTAAGGGGTCATTAGTATTGAAAGGTCCAATATCAAAATAGAAACGTCTGCAGCACTGAGACCTGAACTGCATGGAGGAATTGGATTTCTGCAATTAGAATATCATGTGTGAAAGAAAAACCAAAGCAGGACTCTGCAATGTCACTAGAAGAGCAAGCATAATAAATGTGAAGAAACATAAGATCATAAACATGACTATGTCATTCACAACTCTGATGATAACGACAGACATATTTGTGACTTCACAGCCTGCTATTAATACTATAAGCTTCGATCTTTATAAATTCATTTGTTTTATCATTTGAGTGAGTGCATAAGGAAACTTTTTCCTTCTTAACTTTCCTGTAAAGTCTAAATTGAATGCAATTTTAGTGATCTCTCATGGCACATAAAAGAAGAGAGAAGAGATTTAGATTGACTCTAGGTTTATTGGACTCTCAAGCCACTCACATAATGGTAGCTCTTATCATGAGACTACCAAATAGTGTCAGCCATTGACAATGTTTAGATACGTTGCAAAGCCTGTTGGTTTTGAGTCTTCAGAAACAGCGACGGTACTCCAAAAAATTAATACTGGCCACCTTAAAGCTAATTCTAATTTGCTCCATATTTTTATCTCTGCTAAATTGCATCTTACATAAAGTTTTTCATAGTTTAAGACCATGAATCAAAAGTATCCTTGAATGCATATTGTGTTACAATTGAAAAGTCATTATATTCTCTGTTTTCTAAAATGTTCGAAAGAAACGAATTAAGGTCCAATATAGAATATGCTTTCCTGTCTATATAGAAAAGATGCCAGATAATTTATAGTAAAAGAAATAAAGGTGAGAGAGATTTTATAATGGCTGATCTACTTTAATTCTTTTTTCATTCAAGTTGTTATTTCTTAATATTAGTTAATATTTCTACTCTGGTTGGATTTCTAACTTACCTGGAGACTATCATAGCTGTTTTAAACCTGTGGTCATGTAGTCAAACCACTACAAAATATTAACAAATGGCATATTCACATGGTACCCAAGTAGATAGTCAAAATTTCCTCACCAGAAACAAGGATAGAATATTATCTCCTACAGTTGATTGTGTGAAGATTAGGTACCCAATTCAATTACAAGGAGACCAAAATTAAGAAACGTGTAGAGAATTCTAACTGCCCCTTTCGCTGTGGGCATATAAGATTCTTCCAGTTACACACTGTTGTGTAATAAGTCACTTCAAAACCTAGTGTCTTAGAAAAAATGTATTATTCTCATAAATCTGCACTTCAGGCTATCTGTACTAAATTTTGCACTGGCTGTGACAACTCAAAGGATGGAATATAGTATCTTCTGTATGCTTCCTCATTCAAGTCTGTTGAATGGATTAGAAAGATTCAAACAGCTGAACGATAACCCAAAAGAACTTTTGACATTTTAGAAACTTCACTGTGAGTTATACAAACCATCTGCTTTTCCAAATAAAAAGAAAGCATAAAACTAGAGTAGATACACCTCCAGAGAAGAAAACACAATATTTGGGTTCTGAGGCAGAAAACCATAGTTTAAGGTTCTAAATACTTACTGTATCCCCTGACCCATCAGACAAGCATACAATTCAGTAAATCTATTCCAAATATAAATGCTCCATCAAAAACCATTAGTAATGATTAGAAAGAATAGAGAATTGATAAATAAACATGAAACAACAAATTGGATAAAAGACACATAATAATAAGATAAACATCATATATCAGAAAAATTGCCACAAAGTTTAGAAGACAATATTGAGAGATTTTTCAAAATTCAGGTGCCTTAGATAAAATAAAATTGAATTAACTCAAATATATACATTTTTGAATTAAAATAAAATAAGTAAAAAAAGTAAATTGAACTAATAAAAAAGGTAACTGTGAAAAAATAAATAGAGGAATAAAATAGAGCATACCTTGGAGATACCGCAGATGAGTTCGAGATCACAGCAATAAGGCAAATTCTGCAATAAAACAAGTGACATGAATTTTTTGGTTTTCCATTGCATATAAAAGTTATATATATACTACACTGTAGTCTACTAAGTGAACAATTGCATCATGCCTTAAAAAATACCTTAAAAGTGCTCTATTGCTAAAAAGGCAATCATCTGAATCTCCAGAGAATGCTAATCTTTTTGCTAGTGGAGAGTCTTGCCAGTGTTGGTGGCTGCTGACTGAACAGGGTAGTGGTTGCTAAAGGTTGGGATAGCTGTGAGCATTTCTTAAAAGAAGACAACAGTGAATTTTACGGCATCAATTGACTCTTTCTTTCACAAAAGATTTCTCTGTAGCATACCATGCTGATTGATAGCACTTTACCTATAGCAGAACTTCTTTTGAAATTGGAGTTAATCCTCTCAAGCCCTGCTTCTGATTTATCAACTAAGTTTATGTAATATTATGTAATATTCTAAATCCTTTGTTGTCATTTCAACAGTGTTCATAGCTCTTCACCAGGAGTAGATTCCTTCTCAGGAAACCACTTTCTTTGCTCATGCATAAGAAGCAACTCTTCATCTGTTGAAGTTTTATCATGAAAATGCAATAAATCAGGCCCATCTTCAGGCTCCATTTCTAATTCTAGTTATCTTACTATTTCCACCATATCTGCCATTATGTACTCCACTCAAGTGTTGAACCCCTCAAAGAAATCCGTGAAAGTTGAAATCAACTTCTTCCAAACTCCTGTTAATGTTGATGCTTTTATTTCCTCCCATGAATCACAAATGTTCCGAACGGTATTTAGAATGCTAATTACTTTCTAGAAGGTTTTGGATTTACTTTGCCCAGATCTGTCATAGAAATCACTATTTATGGCAGTTATAGACTTACAAAATGCATTTCTTAAATAATAAGACTTGAAAGTCAAAATTATTTCTTGATCCATGGGCTACAGAAGAGATGCTCTGTTAGCAGGCATGAAAATATTAATCTTGTATGTCTCCATCAGAGCTCTTTGGTGACTAGCTACACCTTCACTGAACGGTGATATTTTGAAAGGATTTTTTTTTTCTGAGTGGCAGGTCTCAACAATGGACTTAAAATATTTAGTAACAAATGCCATAAACAGATGTGATATCACACACTCTTGTTTGATGTATAGAGCAAGGGCATAGTAGTTTTAGAATAATTCTTAAGGGCTTTAGGAATTTTAGAATGGTAAATGAGCACTGGCTTCAACTTAAAGTCACCAGCTGCATTAGATCCTAACAAGAAAGTCAGTCTATTCTTTGAAGTGTTGAAGCTCCTGGATATGACAGTCTTAGATGGCATTTTCTTCCAATATAAGGCTGTTTTGTCTTTATCAAAAATCCTTTTTTTTTTTTTTTTTTAGTTTTAGTGTTAACTACCTTCATCAGTGTTCTTAGCTAAGATCTTCTGAATAATTGGCTGCAGCTTCTACATTAGTACTTGTGGCTTCACCTCGCACTTTTAGGTTATGGAGACAGCTTATGTTATGGAGATAGGGTTATTAGCTGGTCTAATTTAAATGATGTTGTGTCTCAGGGAATAGGAAGTCCCAAGAAAAGGGAGAAAGATGAGGGAACATCTGAAGGGTGGAGCAGTCAGAACCAACGCAACATTTATAAATTAAGTGTGCTATCTTATGTGGGTGAGGTCCATGACGCTCCAACAAAATTACAATAGTAACATCAAAAATCATTGATTACAGATCACCAGAACGGATATAAAATAATAATGAAAAACTTTGAAATATTGTGAAAATGTTCCAAGAATGTAACAGAGGCACAAAGTGAGCACATGCTGTTGGATAAAGGGCACCAATAGACACTGAACGCAGGTTGCCACAAATCTTCAGCTTGTTAAAAAAAAAAATGCAATATCTGTGAAGCACAATAAAGAAATACAATAAAATGAGGTATGCCTGTATATGAATGACAGATAAGGAAGTAGGACATAGCATAATTGATAGTACCAAAGAAAAGAACAGAATAAATTTATCAAAATTTTTGAAAACACATGTTTGAAATACAGAAAATCTAGAACCTGCAGGCAAAAGTACAGTATTTGAGGGATAAAAGGATAAGTAATAATTACTATCTATCTATCTACAGTGGTAACATTTATTTTAAAAGTCTTTGAAGATAAGGATAGAATACAAAAGGCATCCAGAAAAAAAAAAGTTTTGTCACCTATAATGGGGCAAATATCAAAGTGATACCAGCACTCCGAATAGCAGATTTCATGCTGAATATCATTTCCAAAGAGAGAAATTTTTCATTTAAAAGAGTTTTGCTTAGGAACCAAGATGGCCAGCTACCTGCAGCCAGGAAGAACTTCCCACACTGAGAGAAACCAGACCATCAAGTAGACTGATACACTCCAAACAGATTTTCAGAAAGAAGACATTAAGAGTAGACAGAGGGAGGACACAGACCCCAGGCTGAAGGGAATCCTGCACTGAGTCGCTGAGCACAAGGACTTGTACCTAGGCAGGGCTGCCTTGCCTGTGAGATGGGGCCAGTCTGATCTCTGAGTGCCTGCCTACCTGCCAGCCTCTCCAAGAGTACCTACCTGGTTGCACCCACTTGCAGTGCAGCCTCAGCTGCCCAACTGAAGTGTTTGCCAGCAGCTGCCATCATAGCTCTTTTGCCAGCAGATTCGGCCTACCCATCAGAATGCTTTTGCAGACTAACTCCTACCAGTGTTCACTCACCCACAGCCTTCCCCCACCAGCACACACTCATCCACAGCCTCCTACTGCCACCCTAACAGCTTGCATCTGCACAGGGCCCCACCACTGCCTTATCAAAGAGCTTTTGCTGGCAGCTCCATCGGAGTGTTGGTAGAGAAGACTGGGAACACCATGCCCTCTCCAGTGCAGCAGGTGCTTAAACTTGATGGGCCAGAGGACAAAGCCACAGGCTTGGTTCTAGCCCCCTAGGGCAAAAGCATGCAGCCCAGGAGTGCTAAGCCAAGCCTTGATCCACTGAAAGCATCCAGCAATGAAGCCAATTGACTGAATTTAACTTACACTTCAGTCACACCCTCAAAGGCATCAAACAATATCTAAGCAAAAAGCCCCTTCCAAATGACAGAAACCTCAAGGATTAAAGGAATATCAGCCCACTCACATGAGAAAGAACCAGCAAAAGAACTCTGGCAACTCTAAAAGCCAGAGTGTTTTCTTATCTGCAAATAACCACATTAACTCCCCAGCAGTGGTTCTTAACCAGACACAAATGGCTGAAATGAGAGAGAGAATCCAGAATCTGGATGGCAAGGAAGCTCACTGAGATATAGGAGAAAGTTGAAACCCAAGCCAAGGAAAACAGTAAAGAGTCCAAGAGTTAAAGGTGACATATCTATTTTAAAAAAGAACAAAACTGAACTTCCGGAAATGAAAAATTTACTGCAAGAACTTCAGAATGCAATCAGAAGCATTAATAAAAAAATAGACTATGCTTGGAATGTCAGAGCTCTGAGACCACTCCTTTGAATCAACACAGGCAGACAAAAATTTGAAAAGAACCAAACAAAATGAACAAAGCCTGCAAGAAATATAGGATTATATAAAGAGGACAAGCCTACGACTCATTGGCATTCCTGAAAAAGATGGAGAGGGAGCAAACAACTTGGTAAACAGATTTGAAGATATTGTCCACAAAAATTTCTCCAAGCTTGCTGGAGAAGTCAACATGCAAATTCAGAAAATTCTCACAACCCACGTAAGGTACTATACAAGATGACCACCCCCAAGAAACACAGCCCTCAGGTTCTCTGAAGTCAGTGTGAAAGAAAAAATCTTAATGGCAGCTAGAGAGAGACAAGTTACATACAAAGGAAATCCCATCAGGCTAACAGCAGACTTTTCAGCAGAAACCATACAATCAAGAAGAGATTGGGAGCCTAGATTCAACATCTTTAGAAAAAAGAAATTCCAACTAATAATTTTATATCCATCCAAATTAAGCTTCCCTAATTAAGCTAAGGAGAAATAAAATGCTTTCAGACAAGCAAATGTAAAAGGAATTCATTAACACAAGAACTTCCTTACAAGAGATTCTTAAGGGAGTGCTAAACATGGAAATGAAAGCTGTTACCTGCCAGCTCAAAAACACACTTAAGTTCATAGCCCACTGACACTGTAAAAAACCATACAATGAAGTCTATGTAACAGCCAGGTGACAACATGATGACAGTATCAAATTATCACATATCAGTATTAACCTTGAATGTGGATGCACTTAATACCCCACTTAAAAGACAGAGAATGGCAAGTTGGATAAAGAAGCAAGACCTACCTGTATGCTGGCTTTAAGAGACCCATCTCACATGCAATGACTACACTAAGCTGAAAATAAAAGGATAGAGAAAGATCTATCAAGCAAACAGAAAACAAGCAAGAGCAAGCATTGCTGTTGTTAGTTCAGATAAAACAGACTTTAAGCCAATGACATTTAGGAAAGGACAAAAAAGGGCATTACATCATGGTAAAGGATTCAATTTAACAAGAAGACTTACCTATCCTAAATATATGTGTACCAAACCTTCAAGCACCCAGATTTGTAAAACTAGTTCTTAGAGACCTACTAAGAAACTTAGATAACCACATAATAAGTGTGGGAGAGATCAAGACTGAACTGATAGTGCTAGGCAAATTATTAAGGCAGAAAACTAATAAAAATATTTGGGACCTAACTCAACACTTGACCAAATGAACCTAGCAGACATCTGCAGTACTATTTGCCCCTATAAAACAAGAGTATACTTTCTTCTCATCCGCACATACTCTAAGATCAGCCACATCCTCAGCCATAAAGCACTTCTCCACAAATTAAAAACACCTGAAGTCCTACCAACCATACTATTGGATCACAGTGCAATACAAACAGAAATCAATACTATGAAGATCTCTCAAAACCATACAATTACATGGAAATTGAACAACCTGATCTTGAATGACTTTTGGGTAAAAATGCAATTGAAGCAGAAATCAAAATATTATTTGAAACTAATGAAAGCAAAGATACAACATGCCAGAATTTCTGGGACACAATTAAAGCGTGTTAAGAGGAAAGTTTATAGCACTAAATGCCTACATCAAGAAATTAGAAAGATCTCAAATTAACAACATAACATCACACTTAGAGGAACTAGAAAAACAAGAGCAAGCCAACCCCAAAGCTAGCAGAAGGAAAGAAATAACCAAAATTGAGTTGAACTGAAGGAAATTAAGGCACAAAAATCTGTATCAATGAAACCAAAAGTTGGTTTTTTGAAAGAGTAAATAAGATTGATAGATGGTTAGCTAGATTAATAAAGAGAAAAAGAAGATGCAAATAAACACAATCAGAAATGACAAATGTGATAATACCACCTCATAGAAATATAAAAAACCGTCCAGGCACGGTGGCTCATGCCTGTAATCCCAGCACTTTGGGAGGCTGAGGCCAGCAAATCATTTGAGGTCAGGAGTTCAAGACCAGCCTGGCCAACGTGGTGAAACCCCATCTCTACAAAAATACAAAAATTAGCCAGGCATGGTGGCACATGCCTGTAATCCCAACTACTCAGGAGGCTGAGGCAGGAGAATCATTTGAACCTGGGAAGCAGAGGTTGCAGGGAGGCAGAAGTTGCAGTGAGCCGAGATTGAGCCACTGAACTCCAGCCTGGGCAACAGAATGAGGCTCCGTCTCACAAAAAAAGAAAAAAAAAGAAAGAAAAAAATAAATGTAAAAAAGCCCTCAAAGACCATTATGAATGCCTCAATGGACACAAACTATATAACCTAGAAGAAATTAATATTTCCTGAAAACATACAGCTACCCAAGATTGAAATGTGAAGATATTAAATCCTGAACAGACCAATAATTGGTTCAAAAATTGAATTAGTATTTAAAAACCTAGAAACTAGAAAAAAAAAAAAAAACCCTAGAACATTTAGATTCACAGCAAAATTCTACCAGACAGATTAAGAAGAGCTGGAACAAATTCTACAAAAATCACTCCAAAAAATTGAGGAGGAGTGACTCTTCCCTAAATCATTCTATGAGACAAGCAGCATTCTGATACCAAAACCTGGTAGAGACACAAGGAAAATAGAAAATTTAAGACCAATATCCTTGATGAACATAGACACAAAAATATTCAACAAAATTCTATCAAATCCAATCCAGCAACACATAAGAATGTCAATAAACCATGATCAAGTAGTCTTTATTTTGGTGATGAAAGTTTGCTTCAACATACACAAATCAGTAAATGTGATCTATCACATAAACAGAACTAAAAACAAAAAAATCACATGATCATCTCAATAGATGCAGAAAAAGTTTTTGATAAAATTCAACATCCCTTTATGATAAAAATTCTCCACAAAATAGGCATTGAAAGAACATACCTCAAAATAATAACCATCTATGACAAACCAACAACCAACATCATACTAAACAGGCAAAAGCTGGAAGCATTCCCCTCGAGAACCAGAACAAGAAAATGATGTCCACTCTCACGACTGCTATTTAACATATTACTGGAAGTCCTAGTCAGGGCAATCAGGCAAGATAAGTAAATGAAAGGCAACTGATATGGACTGGATCTGTATCCCTACCCAAATCTCAAGTTGAAACGTAATCCCCAATGCTGGGGGTGGGGCCTGGTGGGATGTGATTGGATCATGGGGGTGGTTTCTCATGGTTTAACACCATTCCCCTTAGTCCTATCATGGCAGTAGTGAGTTCTCGTGAGATCTGGTTGTTCAAAAGTGTGTGGCACCTCCCCCACTCTCTCTCTTCCTCTTGCTCCAGCCATATAAGACGTGCCTGCTTCCCCTTTGCCTCCTGCCATATTCGTAAGTTTCCTGAGGCTTCCCCAGAATCAGAAGCAACTAGCCTCCTACACAGCCTGTAGAACTGTAAGCTAAATTTCTTTTTTTTATAAATCACCCAGTCTCAGATATTTCTTTATAGCAGTATGAGAACAGACTAATACAACATCCAAATAGGAAGAGATGGGGATAAATTATCTTTGTAGATAATTTGATTC
The DNA here is from genome assembly GCF_009828535.3 of Hylobates moloch. Lineage (NCBI taxonomy): Eukaryota > Metazoa > Chordata > Mammalia > Primates > Hylobatidae > Hylobates > Hylobates moloch. Next base: position 18,839,444 of record NW_026652280.1, on the reverse strand, counting down.
TATACAGAGACAACTCCATAGTCCCTGCCCAAAGGCTCCTAGAACTGAAAAACCGTTCCAGTCAAGTTTCAAGAGACAAAGTCAATGTATAAAAATTAGTAGCATTTCTATACACCAAAAATGAACAAGCTGAAAGCCAAATAAAACCATTCACAACAGCCACAAAAGGAATAAAATATCTAGGAATGCAGCTAACCAGGGAGGTGAAAGATATCTGCAATAAGAATTTTATAACATGGCTGAAAGAAATCAGAGACAACACAAATAAATGGGAAAACATTCCAGGCTCATGGATAGGAAGAATCAATAGCATTATAATGGTCATACTTCTCATAGCAATTTACAGATTCAATTATAGTCCTATCAAACTATTAATGTCATTTGTTAAAGAATTAGAAGAAGCAATGCTGAAATTAATATGGAACTAAAACAGAGCTCGATAGCCACAGCCATTCTAAGCAAGAAAGAACAAAGCTGGAGGCATCACACAAACTAACTTCATATACTACAAGGATACTTAATCAAAACAGCACGGTACTGGTACAAAAACAGACACATATACTAATGGAACAGGTTAGAGGACCCAGAAATAAAACCACACACCTACAATTTACAAGCCACACACCTACAACAATAACCTTGCTATTGTCTACAATAACAAACAATGGGATTAGGGCCCCCTATTCAATAAACAGGGCTGGTATAACTGGCTAGCCACATGCAGAAGATTGAAGCTGGACCCCTTCCTTTCACCATCTATGAAAATAAACTCAAGATGGATTAAATACTTACATGTTAAGACCTGAAACTATGTTTAAAACCTTGAAGAACACCTACGAAATAGCATTCTAGACATAAGCATTGGCAAAGATTTTATGATGAAATCCCTAAAAGCAATTGCAACAAAATCAAAAATAGACAAGTTAGACCTAATTAAAGAATTTCTGCATGGCAAAATAAACTATCAACAGAGTAAACAACCTACATAATGGGAGAAAATATTCACAAATTATGCATGCCACAAAGGTCAAATATCCAGAATCTGTAAGGAACTTAAACAAATCAACAAGCAAAAAGCAAAGAACCCCATTAAAAAATGGGCCAAGTACATAAACAGACACATCTTAAAAGAATATATACAGCATGGCCAAGAAGCATATGAAAAAATGCTCAACACTACTAATCCATTAGAAAAATGAAAATCAAAACCACAATGAGGTAACATCTCACACTAGTCAGAATAGCTATTATTAAAAAGTGAAAATATGAGAGATGTTGCTGAGGATACAGAGAAAAAGGAATGCTTATACACTGCTGGTGAGAGTATAAATTAGTTCAGCCACTGTGGAAAGCAGTTTGGAAATTTCTCAAATAACTTAATACAGAACTACCAATCAACCCAGCAATCCTATTAATGAGTATATACCAAAAGAAATATAAATCATTCTACCAAAAAGACACATGCACTCCTATGTACATCACAGAATTATTCATAATAGCTAAGGCATGGAGTCAATTTAGATGCCCATCAATGGTGGACTGGAAAAAGAAAATGTGGTATATATACACTATGGAATACTATGTTGCCATAAAAAAAAGAACAAAATTGATATGGTTTGACTGTGTTCCCACCCAAATCTCATCTTCAATTGTATTTCCTATTATGTCTACATGCCGTGGGAGGGACCCAGTGGGAGGTAATTTAATCATGGGGGTGATTACCCTCCTGCTGTTCTTGTGATATTGAGTGAGTTCTCATGAGTTCTGGTAGTTTTATGAGTCTTTTCCCCTTTTGGCTTTGCATTTCTCCTTGCCGCCACCACGTGAAGAATGATGTGTGTAAGAACAAGCTAATACAAAAATTATTATTATTATTTGCACCAGCATGGATGGGACTTGAGGCCACTATCCAAAGTGAACTAATGCAGAAACAGAACATTGAGTACACTGGGAACAAGGAAGAAAGAGCAGACACTGAGGCCTACTTGAGTGGGGAGGGTGAGAGAAAGGTAAGGGTTAAAAAGCTAACTATTGGGTACTATACTCACTACCTGGATGACACAACCATTTGTACACCAAAACCCCAATGACATGAAAATATTCATGTAAAAAACCTTCACATGTATCTCCTATACCTGAAATCCAAGTTGAAAAAATATATATATGTATATATTTAAAAAGAGCTTCGTATTTAGCCATATGTCATTTAAATATTCTGATATATAAAAGCATTTGAATAATATAGAAACCATTAAATTTATAGGAAATAAGAAACTCCCTACTTAAATAAAAGTAAAATGCAATAAATAAATTCAAACAAAGTAAATAAAAATAAAAAGGATTGGGCCAGACACGGTAGCTCACACCTGTAATCCCAGCACTTTGGGAGCTGAGGTGGGTGGATCACAAGGTCAGGAGTTCCAGACCAGCCTGACCAACATGTTGAAACCTCATCTCTACTAAAAATACAAAAACTAGCTAGGCGTGGTGGCACGCGCCTGTAATCCCAGCTACTCAAGAGGCTGACACAGAAGAATCGCTTGAACCTGGGAGATGAGGTTGCAGTGAGCCAAGATCGTGCCACTGCATTCCAGCCTGGGTGACAGAGACTCTGTCTCAAAGAATAAAAATAAAAATAAATGAAATAAGGATTGGAGGGGCAGAAGATTTGAAATACAATGTAAAAAGCTGTGAAGTGACTGCTTCTATCTTAATGACAACCTAAAGCCATTATAATCCATTAAACCATAACTTCTTTTCAAACCCTTGAAAGGCACAGGCCTCAGGACAACCAAATAGCCTTAAATCTAAAGTAGGGCAAGGGCCTACAAGCAGAGATATGAGATGAGTTCTGGATTACTTTCAGTAGAGCAGAGGAGGAAGATGGAACTGCCATACTGAATGGTAAGAATTCAGCTACAATGTTTAAAAAAATGCTAGAGGCCAAATGTAGGCTAGTATGACAATATAGAGATCCTGGGAGTTGTAGACAAAAGAGGAGCTTGTGTTCATTCGCAAATCCTTCTCCATGGACTTCACCAGTTACTCAAGAGAACTACAGGGACAATGAAGAAGCTGAAGAATGCCTCCCACAGGGGCAGGCTCTGAGGACAACAACAGATTTTGCTATTCGATTTTTCTCCTCTGTTGAACAGAAGACTATGTAACTGGAAAAAAAGTAAACCCTCTTTCCCCAAGGAGCAGGTGAAGACTCATGGCAGCTATCAGAAGAAAAGACTAAAAAAAAATAATAAATAAAACAACAACAATAACAAAAACACCTCAACCCTTAGAGGAGGGGCAGAAAAACTTCCCGGTCCCAAAACTTGGAGAATCCCCTGATTGTGGGAGAGGTATGATCATTAAGGAGACCCTCCCCATGAGGAATCTAATGGACTATAGCTTAACAAAGCCAATAGTCTTTCTTTATACCTCCCATACTGCTACAGAAACCCTCTTAATTTTTCAATACTTAGCCAAAATATCACAATATTTTATTGTCTTCTCATTTCTTCCTATTATAATATTCATTCATTCTTTCATTCAACAAGTATTTGAGAATTTGCTATATGTTGCTAGGCATGAGGTTGCAGGATTGAACATAATAAAGAAATCCTTGGCCTTCAAAAGTGTTTGTATTCTAATAAAAGGCACATAAATAACCAAATAAATACACATTTTACCCAGAAGTAAATAATACAAAATCACTATAAAAAATCAGAGTGACAGTGTACACATAGATAGGGTATTCAGAAAACCTTATTGAGGGTTACTTTGAAGCCAAGATTACAAATAAGCTAAACAGCAAGGGAGGCAAATATCTGAGGAAAGTGCATTCCTGAGAGATGAGCAAGTGAAAATGCCTTGATGCTGTGATATATGTGGTATGTTGAAGATAAAGAGACTGGTGTAATGAGACCAGGTGAATGAAGGGGAGCACAGTGTTTATTCCTTCTCATTCTATTACATGATCCCCTTATACCTTTCACATTGTACTTACATTATTAAATAATTATATGTTCAGGTGTTTTGTGTAATATTGTTATTGCCTGGCATAAGTTATAGTCACACTCTCACTCACCTATAAACTGGAAACATACCATGTTTTATTCATTTGAAACCCTCAATACCTGACAGTAAATGTTAGTGTAATTGAAATCTAAGACCAGTGATATGGTTAGGCTTTGTGTCCCCACTGAAATCTCATCTTGAATTATTATCCCCATAATCCCCACATGTCGAAGAAGTTACCTGGTGGGAGGTAATTGGATCGTGGGGGCAGTATCCCCCATGATGTTTTCATGATAGTGAGTGACATATGATGAGATTTGATGGTTTTATAAGTGTCTGACATTTCCACCTTTACAAACCCACTCTCTCTTGCCTGCTTCCACGTAAGACTTGCTTATTCCCCTTCTGCCATGATTGTAAGTTTCCTGAGGCCTCCCCAGCCATGTGGAACTGTGAGTAATTAAACCTCTTTTCTTTATAAAGTACCCAATCTTGGGTACATCATTATCGGTAGTTTGGTCAAAACCATTCAACAAGTCTCTAGGAAGTTCCAAACATTCCCACGTCTTCCTGTCTTCTTCCTAGCTCTCCAAACTGTTCCAGCCTCTGCCTGTTACTCAATTCCAAAGTTACTTCTGCATTTTTAAATATCTTTACAGGAATACTCCACTACCTCAGTACCAATTAACTATATTAGTCTATTCTCACACAGGGTCAGGTGGTCTCAGATAGAGATCAGGAACTTCTTGGGAGCTGGAGCACAGGTCACTTTTACTATGCTTTAGCAAAGAGACTGGTGGAATTTTGTCTCTGCCCTAGAGATCTGTGGAACTTTGAACTTGAGAGAGATGATTTAGGGTATCTGGCAGAAGTTTCTAAGCAGCAAAGCATTCAAGAGGTGACCTGGTTGATTTTGGAAGTGTTCAGTTTTATGCATTCACAAAGAGATGGTTTGAAATTACAACTTATGTTTAAAAGGGAAGCAGAGCATAAAAGTTTAGAAAGTTTGCAGCCTGACCATGTAGTAGAAAAGAAAAACCCATCTTCTGGGGAGGAATTCAAGCCAGCTGCAGGAGTTTGCATGTGTAACGAGAAGACAAATGTTAATAGCCAATAAAGAAAAAAATGTCTCCGGGGCATGACAGAGACCTTCACAGCAGCCCCTTACATCACAGACCTGGAGGCCTAGGAGGAAGACATTGTTTCATGGGCTGGGGCCAGAGCCCCACTGCTGCTCTGTGCAGCCTCAGGATTTGGCATCCTGTTTCCCAGCCATGGCTAAAAGGGACGAACATACCCCTCAAGCCATTGCTTAGAGGACACAAGCCCCAGGCCTTGGCAGCTTACATGTGGTTTTTGGGCCTGCAGGTACACAGAAGTCACTAATTGAGATTTGGGAATGTCCGCTTAGATTTCAGTGGATGTATGGAATTGCCTGGATGTCCAGGCAGAAGTTTGCTGCAGGGATGGAGCCATCATGGAGAACCTCTGCTAGGGCAGTGTGGAAGGGAAATGTGCTGTTGGAGGCCCCACGGAGTCTCAACTGGGGCACTGCCTAGTGGAACTGTGAGAAGAGTTCCATCAGTGTACCCCAGAATGGCACATCCACTGACAGCTTGCACCATGTGCCTGGAAAAGCCACAGACACTTTTGTGGCAGCCTGTGAAAGCAGCTAGGACGGGGGACTGTACCCTGCAAAGCTACAGGGGTGGAACTGCCCAAGACCATGGGAGCTCACCTCTTGTATTAGAGTGCTTTGGATGTGAGACATTGGTGACAAAGGAGATCATTTTGGAGCTTTAAGATTAAATGACTACCCCATTGGATTTCAGACATGCAAGGGGCCTATAGCCCCTTAGTATTGACCAGTTTTTCCCATTTGGAATGGGAGCATTTATCCAATGCCTGTACCCCTATTATATCTTGGAAGTAACTAACTTGCTTTTGATTTTACAGTCTCCTAGGTGGATGGGACTTGGCATGTCTCACATGAGACTTTGAATTGGGACTTTTGAGTTAGTGCTGAAATGAGTTAAGGCTTTGGGTGACTGTTGGGAAGGCATGATTAGTTTTGAAATGTGAGTACATGAGATTTGGGAGGGGCCAGAGGTGGAATAATATGGTTAGGCTTTGTGTTCCCACCCAAATCTCGTCTTGAATTGTAATCCCCATAATCCCATATTCCAAGTGAGAGACATAGTGGGAGGTGATTGGATCATGGAGGTGGTGTCCCCCATGCTGCTCTTATGATAGTGAGTGAGTTCTTATGAGATCTGATGGTTTTATTATAAGTGTCTGACAGCCTCCTTCACACACTCACTCTGTCTTACCTGCTGCCATGCAAGATGTGTTTCTTCCCCTTCTGTCATGACTGTAAGTTTCCTGAGGCCTACCCAGCCATGGGGAAATGTGAGTCAATTAAACCTCTTTTATCTCTAAGTTACCCAGTCTTGAGTAATTCTTTATAGCAGTGTGAGAACAGACTAATACACTGAGCATTGGTATATTAAACTATTTTCTAAAGCAGGAGAAAGAAAATGCAAAATGATTTCAGCCTCACTATTGAAAAAAGATCCTTCCATATGCCTCTTCCCTAAATAAACCAATCGTTAGTTCATTTTTCCAGGGATGCCATCCATTTCCTCTGTCCAAGACTATATCTGAAACCAGTTCTGGGTCACTGATATCCTCTGCTATTATAGCAGGAGTATAGCTTATCCAACCCAGATAACCGGATATATTCATGTAACAATTCTGACTTTAGCTCAATTTCCAAAGTAAGAACTGAAGGTTAGGTTGAGAGAAAAACTGGTTCTGCTTTTGAACTTTTAAATATCTGGTTTAGAAGTCACCATGGTTCTCTGGTATTGGTCTATACCTGGACAAATTTCAATAGATTAAGGTTCCACTGTTAGGCTTCTATTAAACGAATAACAATCCCCTAATTAATTCCCACTGTTTATAGGTGGTGAGTTTGTTTAAACAAAAATTTAGAGTCTTGAGTAACCAAAATAGATAAAGAAGGCAACCAATATATTCCCTTATCATTAATCAATTTTCTTATTTACTAATGAAGGAGCTTCTAAGATAAAATCTATTCCTTTATTGTTCCAGCCTTCCACTATCCACAGAATTCTGATAGTAAGACTCGACAAACAGCTATTTAATTCTAAATACAATGGATTCTGTGCATTTGCTTCTTTGCACTTTTTCTGTATCTTAAAGCAAAGACTCACATTTTATACTAAAAAGAAAAGAAGTTACCAGGGAGAAAAATAATATTGGTAAAATTTCATATATCCATGTTTGATACTTCACAGAATTAAAAAGCTCAATGAAGATTACAAAAGAGAGGTCAGATAGTTTAGCTTTGATACAAGAAACCATTTTAAAATTCTAATTAGATGAAAAAAGAATATAGTTTTATAAATTAAATTCTGTAATCACTTCAGTTTAAATTTCCCTTCTGTTAATTTTTTAAAGCAAGAAAACCATATGCAGTGTGTTAATACTGATACCAAACTTTTTTATCTACTAAGTTCCAAACAACTACTGATTAAAAGAATAAAATCTCATCATAAGAGGGAAATTTAATGAGTTCTCATGAACAATTAAAAAGATTATTTGCATATTTTTAGCCTATTGGAGGAAAAATTACCAAGTAGCAAAGGTTTAGCAATAATCACATGCTGAGAAGGAGTGGAGAGGGAAACATTAAATAGTTTTCTTATTCCTCCTGAAGCCATGGATAGCATTTCAGGAGGCTTATTAACATGCACATTTGAGTGACCTGGTTTACCAGTTCTCTCACTTAGACAGGTGTTTATTACAGGTGCTCCATCTTTGGTATTTTTATCCCTCCAAGAAAAATTAGGAATACAGAGAAGACTCATGCCTGATTATGTTCACAGTAGTATATATTACAGCTAAGGGCAGAGGCAAATTCAACCCAAAGCAAGGCTTGATAAACATTTGATAAGCTCTCTTTGAGAGCCTATTCTAGGACATTTACTCTATCATTCAGCCTATGGTACACTGGAATTATGAAAACATCTGTCTGTAAAGTCGAGGTAGCAAAAGTAAGGATCTGAAAAGAATATAGGCTTTAGATTCAGAACTGATGAGCCACTTACTACCAAATGATCTCAAACAAGCAACTTTCCTCTATATCTCCATAAGTTATACATGTGTAAACATTATAATAACATCTGTCTCCTAGTGTTGTTGTATTGATCAGGAAGAATGTCTTTTTCCAGTTTCCTGTGTATAGAAGAAACTCATCACTTGGCAGCTAGGGACATAAAACATTTAAATAATAATAAACATCCATTAGCAGTCTAGCAGCACGTGATTAACGGAGGGAATACTCAAGGTAATATATGAAGTGCAAAAATAATATAGTCGATGGAGTCATTTTTGATTGATACTAAAGACTAGTGACAATTCGTGTTGCAGTGTATCTTTTGTCTATGCCTTTAATGAACCCTGACACTGGAATATACTTCTTTCAATATGGAACAAACAAACTGAAAACACTGACACATTCCTGTAATATTTATTTTACTCTTGTTGCCTCACATCTCATCCTCACATTTTCATTTCAGCCTTAGCTCTGGTGAGCTGTGGTGGCTCATGCTGACATTGCTTCACCCAAAGGCATGCCACGCCGTCTATTTTTCTGCGTCAAAGCTGTTTGAGGAGCCACAGAATCCCTCTTAGATTACACAAGCACAACCTATAAATGCAAGATGATAGGGGTTGGAGGGTAAAGTTACTGACTCAGGTGACTTTCAACTGATGGTAATAGAAGGCAGGGGTAAATTTGATACCCCCCTTTACTTTGTAAGGAAAATTCTAGAAAATTCCTCATGTTTCTCAGAGATCCCATCTAAATTGAGCCCATTGCCTGCAACAAGGAACTTGATAATTCTAAGTGACTTTTCCTCTTTTTCCTGTCTTTTGCTTTGTCTTAGTCCATTTTCTATTGCTATAACAGAATAACTGAGACTGGGTAATTTATTAAAAAAAAATTTTTTTTTTTGGCTCACAATTCTGGAGACTGGGAAGTTCAAGCTCAAGCAACTGCATCTGATGGGGGCCTCATGCTGCTTTATAGCATGGTGGAAGAGCAGAAGGCAGGAACAGGGCATGCACAAGAGAGAAAAGGGGGGGCCAGATTCTCAAGATAGCTAACCCATTCCTGCAAGAAAGACATTAATCCCTCTTAATTACTTAATCACTTCTTAAAGATTCCACCTTCTAACACTGCCGCAATAACAATCAAATTTCAACATGAATTTTGGAAAAGTAAAACCATATTCAAATCGTAGCTCTCCCTCCCTGACTCCATTTTTACCTGGTTGGGATCATCTACCAAATAAACTGTTTCAGGCTCTATTTTGGGGGTTGCTCCAACTAAGACACTTACCAAAAATTGGGTGGATATCCATTGAAACTAGTCCTGGACTACTCAAAAGGTACAAACCTTATAACTTTGGTATATTGTAATTTGAATAAATAGTATTAGTCCTCATAATTTTTTCATTTATATGGAAAATCGATATATGATAGGAGAGGTGACAGCGTATTTATTAGGGGGAAAACATTCTGGAAGTAACAATACATAATTATGTAGTACCTCATATTCATTTTACTTGGTCTTATGTAAATAAAGAAAATAAACTCTTAAAATATCTGAGAGATTAAAATGTGGAAGCCAATCTTGGTTGAAGCTAGTTTTTTTTTTTTTATGTAATACACTCAAGGATGAATTTTATTTCAGTATGGAAAGTGTGATTGGCTAATATCTACACCATTCAAACCAGACTTTTAAACCTTTTAGTATGACAAATTTCTGAGATATATAGAATATAAATAATAATATAATAAATCCCCATGTAGCCAGCACCCAATTTCAACTGTTATCAACATTTCACCATTCTTATTTATTCTGTTACTTTTTTCTCGAGTATTTTAAAGTACTTCTAAGGCATAATTTTAGCCATAAATGGTTCAGTATACATCTCCACCAAATAAAGATATTATTTTTAACATAACCATGATACTATTATCATACCTTAAAAATTAACATGAATAATATTATCTAAGATCCGGTCATTTTAAGATGTTCTCCAACTATCTTAAATTTTTATTTTTATTTAATGAATTTTAATCAAGGTCTCTTAAATCATTTGTGATTTATTATAGTTCTTTCACTTTAAAAATGTATTGATGCTTAATTGATACAATAAAATGCACAGATGATTAATTGTAGAGTCCCATGAGTTTTATAAGTATACACCTCAATATAACCACTACCTCAAACAATGTGCAGAATATTTTAATCACCTTATAATGTTCTCTAATGTTTTGCTGTAGGCCATCCCATCCTACCACAATGAACGAGACAACCATTGTTGAAATTACTACCATCACAGCTTAGTTCCACTATTTCAGAACTATATATAAATGAAATAAAAAGATGTATACTTTTTTGTGACTGGATTTTTTCTTTAAACATAATGTTAATGAGATTTGTTCATGTTGTTTTTTGTATTATTGAATAGTATGCTATTAAATAAATATGTCACCATTTGTTTTGCTATTTACCTCTTGATAAGTGGTTTCCACTTTTCTTTGGTGAAATAAAGCTACATTTGATCATTCTTGTACAGGTATTTTTGTGGACTTCAGATCATATTTTTCCAATTTCTCCTGAACAATATCTAGCAGAAATGTTTCTCGGTCATATGGTAAATATAGGTCTTAATTTTATTTAGAAAAAAACACAAAACTATTTTTGTGAAGTAGATGTATGCTTTTGAACTTATACCACTAATGCCTAAGAGTTCTGGCTATATACCCTCATCAAATTTGGTGTTTCCTCTTTAAAAAATTTTGACCATTCTAATGGGGGTCTAGTGGCATTATATATATATATTTTTAAATAGTTATTTCTGAGGTTACTAGTGATGTTGAGTATCTTTTTATGTATTTATTGATCATTTTAGCTTTTTTCTAAATTATCTATTAAATTTTTTTGTCCATTTTTATCATATCTGTCTTATTAATTTGATACACAAGTTGTTTATATATATTTGGTATAAGCCCTTATTGAGATATTTGTATTGCAAAAATTGCCACCAGTTTGTGGCTTGCCTATTCATTTTCTTAATTTTTGAGAGTAAATGTGTTAAACTTTGATGAAATATAATTTATGAACATTTTCTTCATTAATTATAGTGCTTTATGCCTTGCTTTAAAAATAATTGTCTATTTTCAGTTACAAAAATAGTATTCTATGTCTTTAAATTTTGTAATTTCAGCTTTTATATTTAGATCTGTGGTCTGAAATTAAATTTTAATATATAGTGTAAGATAAAAATTGAAGTTTTTTTTTTTTAAATAGCCAGTTTCTTCAGAATCGTTGGTTGAAAAGACTATCTTCTGTCCTACTGAATTATCTTTGTGTCACTGTAAAAATCAATTGAATGGATATATGTGGGTTTATTTCTGAACTCTCATTTCTGTTGCATTGATCTATTTGTCTCCATGTATACTAGTACTTAAATTGTTTTAATCACTGTTAATGTATATTAATCTTTGAAATGGGTTGTTCAGTTTCTCCGTTTTTAATACCAATATTATTTTTGGCCATTTAAGGTCTTTTTAAAATTTTCTTTTGACTGCTTTTTATTATTTGGCTATTTTCATGTCCATATTAATGTGAAATTAGCTTGTTAATTTCTACCAAAAAATACCTACCAAAAATTTTATTGGGGTTTTAGTGAATATAAACAGATCAATTTAGGTAGAATTGATATCTGAATATTAATATTGAATCGTTTTGTCCATGAACATGGTACATCAGTTTATTCAGGTCTTTTAAAATTTATTTAAGCCATGTTTTGTAGTTTCCAGTATTTGTGTGTCTTGCACACATTTATTAACTTTAAAAATATTTAACGTTTTGCTACTATTTATAAATTATGTTTTATTGTATTTTTCAATTAATTGTTGATTGTATATTATACTACAGTTGATTTTTGTACATTGGGCTAGTGTACTGCAATCTTGCCAAATTCACTTATTTATTCCAGTGTAGTTTTATTTGTTTTTGTAAATTGCTTTGGATTTCCCAGCATAACCACAAATGCATATGCAATTTTCATTGTTCTCAGATGTTATTAACATAAATGACCAAAGAACAGAGAAATCACATAGTTGATTTATTATTGTTACATGATTAAACAATGTAGAGCATATTTTTCCAAAGGTGTTTTCTTTTAAAACACTACACAGATATTTGCCAGATTTTAAATATAAATTCAAATGAGCACTGGTGTAGTGCTAATTTAATTGCTTTGGATGGCATTTTAATTATTTGTATTTTCTATTTATTCCCAAGTGAATAATAGTAATGTTATTTCATTGCCAGTCATAAAATATGTGATAAGGACTAGAAAATGACTTGTTTAAAAAAGAGGATATTCTCTACCCAGACTCCCATTGACAGAATGTTGAAGCACACTTCATGCATTATTTCAGTTGTCAATAATTTCTACAGAGCTTCTTCTGTGTCAGAAATAAACTATCTGATTTGAAATATTGAACAGCTACCAGAGGAAGTTTCTCATTAGTTGTCGATTCACATAAATATTGGAAAATAAAAAATTGGTCCTGTAGAGATTATGTAATTTCCTTCTTGAAAGATGTTAGATGACATTAATATGAATTGCTTTGAGCTTGTCATAAATCCTAGTTATCAAGCCTTTAAGTCAAAGAAATACACATTCCCTGTCATTACTTGGGCCAAGTTGCTCCTTTTAAAAAGTACATCTCCAGATAAATCTTGCTAGTGTCAAGTTTTGTCTTGATTACCAAGTAAGCCAAGTCACAATGTGTCCTCTATGACCAATGTCCCAGCAAGAACTGCATGTGAGGTTTACTATTAATCTTTCTGTTATTTGAAAGAATGACATTGATGTAACATTGAGAATTATTGGCTTCAGAAAGGAAAACAAAGACAATATTTCAAACATTTTTTAATGCTCTGAATTTTATTCATTCCATGGTGATATTATTTCAAACTATTCCCAATTTGAGGGTACTCACAAGGGAGCGATACAACCAAAGATGTAAATTTTCCTATGTTAAATTATGAAAGACATGCACACTATCTGCTGCCCGCTTGATGTGGAAAGATATGTGGGCAATTAACTTCTAGAAGTGTGAAAAAAAAAATCATCCTATTCCAGTACTGTAGAAAGTAAAACAGGACAGAAATTTTGCACATTATTTTTTAAACAATGTTAACAATTAGCATCACCTACAATGGTAGAGCAAACAAAGGGACAGTAAATTGTTTTCTCTCTTTCTTTCCCAGGAGAAAGACCATTTTAGTAGTGCTTGTTACATGAAAAAACAGCAGCTGTATCATGAATGGAAAAATGATTAATAGCTGGATTAATACACAAGAGACCTAAAGTCTGGCTTAATATTTTTTTCTTGTATTTGAGAGATGAGGTTTATCTAAATTATGAAGACTAACAATAGAATGAACTAGACACTCCTCAGCTTAACAAATAGAACATTACTAATAATTTATGAGCTCCCCATGAGCCTTTTGTGATTCAATACCTAGCCTCTCTTCCTGAATTTCGGATTCATACTTCTCCTGCTGTAGAGATATTTATCTATTCCTAAAAATGTATTATTCAATCTTAAAGTGTTTTGAACTTCATATAAATGTTAGACTTGCTGTGAATCATTCTGCACACTTTTCAAAGATTTTGTGAGATTTATTTGTCTCAATATATGCAGCTGTATTTGATTTGTTGTTACTGTTGCATAGTATTCTAAAACTTGAATCTTGCCAGGCGTGGTGGCTCACATCTGTAATCCCAGCACTTTGGGAGACCTAGGCAGTGGTTCACCTGAGGTCAGGAGCTCAAGACAAGCCTGGCCAAAATGGGAAAACCCCATCTCTACTAAAAATACAAAAATCAGCTGGGCTTGGTGGTGCACACTTGTAGTCTGAGCTATTCAGGAGGCTGAGGCAGGAGAATTGCTCGAACCTGGGAGGTGGAAGTTGCAGTAAGCCAAGATCCCACCACTGCACTCCAGCCTGGGTGACAGAGCGAGACGCCATCTCAAAAATAAATAAATAAATATTTAAAAAAAGAAAAAAAACTTGAATCCATAATAATGTCTTCATCTCCCCTTCTTCAGTGGGCATGTTAGTTGTTTCTTGTGTTCTTGCTACTACAAAGCAAGCTGTACACATTTCATTCTATTTCTCCTGTGGAACATGTGCAAGAATTGCATTTAGGTATAAAATTTTTGGTCATTGTAAACTTTACTGCCTCACATTAATTAGTTTCCAAAATGGGGGTGAAGGCTATGAACAGACAGTTCTCAAAACAGGACATTCATGAAGCCAACAAACATATGAAAGAAAAGCTCATCCTCACTGTTCATTAGAGAAATACAAATCAAAACCATAATGAGATAACATCTCATGCCAGTTAGAATGGCGATCATTAAAAAGTAAGGAAACAACAGATGCTGGAGAGAATGTGGAGAAACAGGAACACTTTTACACTGCTGGTGGGAGTGTAAACTAGTTCAACCATTGTGGAAGACACTGTGGTGATTCCTCAAGGATCTAGAACCAGAATTACCATTTGACCCAGCAATATACTGGCTATATGCCCAAAGGATTATAAATCATTCTACTATAAAGACACATGCACACGTATGCTTATTGCAGCACCATTCACAATAGCAAAGACTTGGAACCAACCCAAATGCCCATCAATGATAGACTGGATAAAGAAAATGTGGCACATATACACCATGGAATACTATGCAGCCATAAAAAGGGTGAGTTCATGGCCTTTGCAGAAAAATGGATGAAGCTGGAAACCATCATTCTCAGCACACTGACACAGGAACAGAAAACCAAACACTCACATGTTCTCACTCATAAGTGGGAGCTGAAAAATGAGAACACATGGACACAAGGAGGGGAACATCACACACCAGGGCCTGTCGGGGGGTGGGGGCCTGGGGGAGGGATAGCATTAGCAGAAATACCCAATGTAGATGACGGGTTGATGGGTGCAGCAAACCACCATGGCACGTGTATACCTATGTAACAAACCTGCACGTTCTGCACATGTATCCTGGAACTTAAAGCATAATTTTTAAAAATGACATTCTCATGGTTTATTAATCCAATAACTATATTTCATAAATATATAAAGAAAATAAAGCAAGCTTGATATGAAAAAAATGTTTCTAGAGCTACTATAAAAGTTACACTTATGAAATGTACATTTATGAATTGATAAAATATTCCTCTGAGTTGTACAAGGATGGGGACAGGGACCAGGGACAAGACATGGTATTTGGTATTAATGAGACTTGGCTTCTTTCTCTCTGATTTCATCAAAGGCTGGGCTCTCCTCGGTTTTCATGTCACCATTTTCTGCAGGTTGATCTTTAGTTTCTTGGTTTGCCATGTCACCCTGTTTTCCCTTTGCACCGTTTTTTTCCCTTTTGTTTGTACTTTTTTGTCTGAAGATTTATTCTCTCCTGTTTTCTTTTTTGGCTTCATTTCCACTTTTGCAGCAGCAGGTTTAACAGACAACCGCGCTGATGTCCTCTTGGGCTCGTCCTTCACCACCTCTTCTGCTGAGCTGACCATCCTCTTGGGCACCTTAGTGGGAGGGAGTGTGCTTGCTGGGTGCCTGCAAGACATGAGATACTGAGAGCCTCTGTGAAGCTGGGCTGCCTGGCCACTGCTGCTCCTCCCACTGCCTGAGGTACTGAGCAAATTTTCTGTAGAAACGTAGTCTCTGCCACTTTGCTCAGGCTGGTCTCAAACTCCTAGCCTTACGCATTTGGGAGACTTTGGCCTCCCAAAGTGTTTGGATTACAGGTGTAAGCCAGGCACTCTGCCACATTTCTTGATTGATTGATTTTTATCCTTAGAAGTTGTCACATTTTCCTGATCTTTTGTAAGTGAACTGTGTAAACTCTGTGGTGTGGATTTTGCTAGAGAATACTGAAACTTCTATTTTACTACATAATCCAGTTAGGTTCAGATCATGACTTTTTTTTTTTTTTCTTTTTCTGCAGTGGTTTAACGCTCAGTTAGGTTCACCAACCTTTCTTCTACTGGTTTGGAGAGGCCTCCTTTATGTGTAGATGGGTCATGAGACTGAGCCTTCTGTAGGTTCATACACGGGATTAGGGCAAATGACTTGCTCTCATTTGGGCTTGCCCCACATTCCATCTAATCAAACTTTGTCAGGTACCTCTGTCCAAAATGACAATCTTTTCAGAGATATTTAGCCAGATCTTTTCATCATGATTGCCTGCTTCCCATGACAAGAGCTCACACTGCAGGCAAAATCGTATTATGACTCAACAACAGGAGCAACCTAAGTGCACAGTGAGAAATAAGTGGACAAAGAAAATGTGATATATATAAATCAGAAAAAAATAAGGAAATTCTGTCATTTGTGACAAAATGGATGAACCTAGAGGACATTTTAAGTGAAATAAGCCAGGCACAGAAATACAAATATATAATTACATTTATATCTAGAATCTTAAAAAGCCCAACTTATAGAAGTAGAGAATAGAATGGTGGCTGACATGGGTTACGGGTTGAGGGAAATGGAGAGATGTTGGTCAAATGGAACAAAGTTTCAGTTATGCAGGATTAATAAGTTCTGGAGCTCTAATGTGCAGCATGTTGACTACAGTTAATAGTACTGTATTGTACACTTTAGCTAAAAGAGTAGATCTTAAATTTTCTTACTACACACACACACACATGTAGTGTAACTATATGAGACGTAAGTATGAAATTTTTATTTGTCAATTATACTTCAACAAAGCTAGAAAAAATATGCAAGAAATACTATAAGACATTCTAATGAAAAATTTAGAAGACATAAGTAAATAATGAGCTATACTATGATCAAAAATTGTAAGACACAATATTGTTAAGAAGACAATTTGCCCAAATGATTCATAGATTCAATGCAATTCCAGCAAAATTTTCTGCGTGCCTTTTTTTGTAAAAATTGGCAAGCTGATTCTCAACTTGTATTAAATAAAAATAAAGTACATTATTCAAAGCAACTTTGAGAAAGAATAAAAGAATTAGAATATATCAGCTATCTGATTTCAAGACTTGCTGTTAAGTTACCTAATCAAGACCATGTGGAATTAGGAGAAATACACATATATAAATAAAACAGAATAGAATGTTCAGAAATAGAAGGATATATTTATGAACACTGATTTTTTTACAAAATTGCCATGACACTGAATGTGAAAAAAAACTCTTTTCCACTAATAATACTGTAACAAATACATTTCTATATGCATCAACTTTTATCTTATACAATATCTAAAATGTAACTGGAACTACATCATAAATTTAAATATAGAAGGTAATAGTATAAATATTCCTGAAGAAACCACAGGGGAAATTTTTGCAGCATTGGATTAGTAACATTTTCTTAGATAGGTCACAAAAATCATAAACTATGAAAAACTTAATAAAAATTGGACTTTAAAAATTATATTATTTTTATCTTCAAAAGACAACATTAAAAAATCAAAATGACTCATCTCAGGAGGGGAAAATACTCAGTATTATTTTTCTTATGATAAACCTGAATTTAAAATATACAAATAATTCTTACAACTCAATATTAAGAAAAATATTTAATAAATAATCGAGAAAAGATTCAAACAGATATTTCACAAGGTATAAAAATGGCTAACAAGCACTTGGAAAAAATGTTCAAAATTATTAGTTAAAAAGGAAATGCAAATAAAAGTCATAATGAAATACCACTTCTTGCTCCCTGGAAAGGCTAAAACTTACTTTGAAAGACTAAAACATTCAACTGATGTTCTGCATGTAGAGCCACTGGAATTCTTTTCTCTTCTTTTTATATTTTTATTTATTTATTTATTTTTATTATGCTTTAAGTTCTAGGGTACATGTGCACAACGTGCAGGTTTGTTACTTATGTATACATGTGCCGTGTTGGGTTTGCTGCACCCATTAACTCGTCATTTACATTAGGTATTTCTCCTATTGCTATCCCTCCCCCATCCCCCCACCCCATGACAGGCCCCCCTGTGTGATGTTCCCCACCCTGTGTCCAAGTGTCTTATTATTCAATTCCCACCTATGAGTAAGAACATGCGGTGTTTGGTTTTCTGTCCTTGCGATAGTTGGCTCAGAATGATGGTTTCCAGCTTCATCCATGTCCCTACAAAGGATATGAACTCATCCTTTTTATGGCTGCATAGTATTCCATGGTGTATATGTGCCACATTATCTTAATTCAGTCTATCATTGATGGAAATTTGGGTTGCTTCCAAGTCTTTGCTATTGTGAATAGTGCTGCAATAAACATACGTGTGCATGTATTTTTTTATAGCAGCATGATTTATAATCCTTTGGGTATATATCCAGTAATGGGATGGCTGGGTCAAATGGTATTTCAAGTTCTAGATCCCTAAGGAATTGCCACACTGTATTCCACAATGGTTGAACTAGTTTACACTCCCACCAACAGTGTAAAAGCATTCCGACTTCTCCACATCCTCTCCAGCACCTGTTGTTTCCTAAGTTTTTAATGATTGCCATTCTAACTGGTGTGAAATGGTATCTCATAGTGGTTTTGATTTGCGTTTCTCTGACGGCCAGTGATGATGAGCATTTTTTCATGTGTCTCTTGGCTGCATAAATGTCTTCTTTTAAAAAGTGTCTGTTCTTATCCTTCGCCCACTTTTTCATGGGGTTGTTTGAATTTTTTTCTTGTAAATTTGTTTAAGTTCATTGTAGATTCTAGATATTAGCCCTTTGTCAGATGGGTAGATGGCAAAAATTTTCTCCCATTCTGTAGGTTGCCTGTTCACTCTGATGGTAGTTTCTTTTGCTGTGCAGAAGCTCTTTAGTTTAATTAGATCCCATTTGTCAATTTTGGCTTTTGTTGCCATTGCTTTTGGTGTTTAAGACATGAAGTCCTTGCCCATGCCTATATCCTGAATGGTATTGCCTAGGTTTTCTTCTGGGTTTTTATGATTTTAGGTCTAATGTTTAAGTCTTTAATCCATCTTGAATAAATTTTCGTGTAATGTGTAAGAAGGAAGGGATCCAGTTTCAGCTTTCTACATATGGCTAGCCAGTTTTCCCAGCACCATTTATTAAATAGGGAATCCTTTCTCCATTGCTTGTTTTTGTCAGGTTTATCAAAGATCAGATGGTTGTAGATGTGTGGTATTATTCCTGAGGGCTCTGTTCTGTTCCATTGGTCTATATCTCTGTTTTGGTACCAGTACCATGCTGTTTTGGTGACTGTAGCCTTGTAGTATAGTTTGAAGTCAGGTAGCGTGATGCCTCCAGCTTTGTTCTTTTTGCTTAGGATTGACTTGGCGATGCGGGCTCTTTTTTGGTTCCATATGAACTTTAAAGTAGTTTTTTCCAATTCTGTGAAGAAACTCATTGGTAGCTTGATGGGGATGGCATTGAATCTATAAATTACCTTGGGCAGTATGGCCATTTTCACGATATTGATTCTTCCAACCCATGAGCGTGGAATGTTCTTCCATTTGTTTGTATCCTCTTTTATTTCATTGAGCAGTGGTTTGTAGTTCTCCTTTAAGAGGTCCTTCACATCCCTTGTAAGTTAGATTCCTAGGTATTTTATTCTCTTTGAAGCAATTGTGAATGGGAGTTCACTCATGATTTGGTTCTCTGTCTGTTATTGGTGTATAAGAATGCTTGTGATTTTTGTACATTGATTTTGTATCCTGAGACTTTGCTGAAGTTGCTTATCAGCTTAAGGAGATTTTGGACTGAGACGATGGGTTTTCTAAATATGCAATCATGTCATCTGCAAACAGGGACAATTTGACTTCCTCTTTTCCTAATTGAATACCCTTTATTTCTTTCTCCTGCCTGATTACCCTGGCCAGAACTTCCAACACTATGTTGAATAGGAGTGGTGAGAGAGGGCATCCCTGTCTTGTGCCAGTTTTAAAAGGGAATGCTTCCAGTTTTTGCCCATTCAGTATCATATTGGCTGTGGGTTTGTCATAAATAGCTCTTATTATTTTGAGATACGTCCCATAAATACCTAGTTTATTGAGAGTTGTTAGCATGAAGGGCTGTTGAATTTTGTCAAAGGCCTTTTCTGCATCTATTGAGATAATCATGTGGTTTTTGTCTTTGGTTCTGTTCATATGATGGATTACGTTTATTGATTGCGTATGTTGAACCAGCCTTGCATCCCAGGAATGAAGCCCACTTGATCATGGTGGATAAGCTTTTGAATGTGCTGCTGGATTCAGTTTGCCAGTATTTTACTGAGGATTTTTGCATCGATATTCATCAGGGATACTGGCCTAAAATTCTCTTTGTTTTGTCCCTGCCAGGCTTTGGTATCAGGATGATGCTGGCCTCATAAAATGAGTTAGGGAAGATTCCCTCTTTTTCAATCGATTGGAATAGTTTCAGAAGGAATGGTACTAGCTACTCTTTATTATCTGATGGTAGTATTTCAGTGGGATCAGTGGTGATTTCCCCTTTGTCATTTTTTATTGTGTCTGTTTGATTCTTCTCTCTTTTCTTATTAGTCTTGCTAGTGGTCTATCAATTTTGTTGGTCTTTTCAAAAACCAGCTCCTGGATTCATTAATTTTTTGAAGGATTTTTTGTGTCTCTATCTCCTTCAGTTCTGCTCTGATCTTAGTTATTTCTTGCCTTCTGCCAGCTTTTGAGTTTGTTTGCTCTTGCTTATCTCGTTCTTTTAATTGTGATGTTAGGGTGTGAATTTTAGATCTTTCCTGCTTTCTCTTGTGGGCATTTAGTGGTATACATTTCCCTCTACACACTGCTTTAAATGTGTCCCAGAGATTCTGGTACGTTGTATTTTTGCTCTCATTGGTTTCAAACAATATCTTTATTTCTGACTTCATTTCATTATTTACCCCATAGTCATTCAGGAGCAGATTGTTCAGTTTCCATGTAGTTTTGCAGTTTTGAGTGAGTTTCTTAATCCTGAGTTCTAATTTGATTGCACTGTGGTCTGAGACACAGTTTGTTGTGATTTCTGTTCTTTTACATTTGCTGAGGAGTGCTTTACTTCCAACTATGTGGTCAATTTTGGAATAAGTGCAATGTGTTTCTGAGAAGAATGTATATTCTGTTGATTTCGGGTGGAGAGTTCTGTAGATGTCTATTAGGTCTCCTTGGTGTAGAGCTGAGTTCAAGTCCTGGATATCCTTGTTAACCTTCTGTCTTGTTGATCTGTCTAATATTGACAGTGGGGTGTTAAAATCTCCCATTATTATTGTGTGGGAGGCTAAGTCTCTTTTTAGGTCTCTCAGGACTTGCTCTATGAATCTGGGTGCTCCTGTATTGGGTGCATATATATTTAGGATAGTTAGCTCTTCTTGTTGAATTGATCCCTTTACCGTTATGTAATGGCCTTCCTTGTCTCTTTTGATCTTTGTTGGTTTAAAGTCTCTTTTATCAGAGACTAGGATTGCAACCCCTGCTTTTTTTTTTTTTTTTTTTTTTTGCTTTCCATTTTGCTTGGTAGATCTTCCTCCATCCCTTTATTTTGAGCCTATGTGTGTCTCTGCACATGAGATGGGTCTCCTTAATACAGCACACTGATGAGTCTTGACTCTTTATCCAATTTGCCAGTCTGTGTCTTTTAATTGGGGCATTTAGCCCATTTACATTTAAGGCTAATATTGTTATGTGTGAATTTGCTCCTGTCATTATGATGTTAGCTGGTTATTTTGCCCGTTAGTTGATGCAGTTTCTTCCTAGCATCGATGGTCTTTACAATTTGGCATGCTTTTGCAGTAGAGCCATTGGAATTCTTAAACACTGCAGGTGGAAATGTAAAGTGGTACTACTACTTTAGAAAATCATTTGCCAGATTCTTTAAAATTTAAGCTCACATTTACCATGTACCACTCTCCAAATCCTTATGTGGACTGAAAGAAGCTAGATACATAAAATTGTGCATTCTTTACAATTCTATTAATACAAAATTCTAGAAAAGAAAAATTAGTTTATAATGACAAATGTGGATCAATTCTTGTGTGGGGCTGGGTTTTACTCTTGTGATGGATATATTCACTATTTTGATTGTAGTAGTGGTTTCATAGCTGTGTAAACCTATCAAAGTTCATTATATCCTATACTTTTAATGGATGCAGTTTAAAGTAAATACATTTATTTCTCAATAAATTAACAAATATAATATGTATGACAGTTCAAAACAACTTTATAAGTTAATATTTCAAAGTGCAAATCTCACATTTCAGTAATGTTTTGTAGGATTAATTCTTAAAATGTGGAGCCGTTAGGCGGGATAGGCCCTTATCACTTTACCAGACTCTGTCTTAATTTGTTTTCACCTCCATAGGGCATCACATACACATGCATGCCTCATTAACCTTATTCAATCTATTGCCTTCACCTGGAATCTTCTTCCTTTCTCTGTATGTCCTTAGAATTGCCACTCATTCTTTAAGAACTAGCTATTGGGCATCCTTTTTCCAATCTTTTCCTTTATACTACTTGAATGCTAATAGCTCCTGCCTATAAAATCTTCGATTCTTTGTGTTTCCCTCTCTCGTTGCGTTTTTTCTTTGCATATATTCTAGAGGTCATTGTGCGAATGTCAGTCTTCCTCACTAGACTCTAAGCTTATCAAAATCTAATTTCCTTAGGCCTTCAAACAAGGCCTACAACCTAAGAGGCAGATGTTAAAAGTACATTAGAATGGAATTAAACTTATTCAGATACAAATTTAGCTAATTTTTAAATGGGCCATTTTTTTCCATTATAAGCCCCTCTCTATTTTCTTCACAGGGAAACCATGGGCAGCAGTGTATGCTGTTACAGCTAAAGAGAAATATCCATGGAGAAGGAAACTTCAGAGAGAAAGTTCACAATTTACATGACACAAGACATTTTTTCCCCTCAATTAAGATGAACTATTCTTAGTTTTAGCCTAACTTAATTCAGTTCTGAATAAGAGGGGCATACCAAAAAGTTAAACTATTTGCTCATTAATTAGTGTAGAGACATTCAGTCTTCTTAGAATTCCTGTAATTTTTTTTTAATTTCAGAAGTGCTTTATGAACATTTCAGTTTTGCTAATGTATGGATGTTTGTCAATGAAAAATTTCACCACAGTTAAACACGAAAGGAAGACTTTATGCAAGGCTATCACAATAGAGGGGAGAAACCAGAATCCAATCTGAGCATTTAGGAGTTAAAGTAAGAAAATCATATGACAGTTGTTGGCTAATTGGCCTTATCCAAATGAAAGTAAAGCATTCCCATATACAAATAATAGAGAAGCAGAGAGCCAAATCATGAGTGAACTCCCATTCACAATTGCTACAAAGAGAATAAAATACCTAGGAATACAACTTACAAGGGACAGGAAGGACCTCTTCAAGGAGAATTACAAACCACTGCTTAACAAAATAAGAGAGGACACAAACTAATGAAAAAAATTCCATGCTCATGGATAGGAAGAATCAATACCATGAAAATGGCCATATTGCCCAAAGTAATTTATAGATTCAATACTATTCCCATCAAGCTATCATTGACTTTCTTTGCAGAATTAGAAAAAAAAAAGAAAAAACTACTTTAAATTTCGTTTGGAACCAAAAAAGAGCCTATATAGCCAAGACAATCCTAAGCAAAAAGGACAAAGCTGAAGGCATCATGCTACCTGACTTTAAACTATACTACAAGGCTACAGTCACCAAAACAGCATGGTACTGGTACCAAAACAGATATATAGACAAATGGAACAGAACAGGGGCCTCAGAAATAATACCACACATCTACAACCATCTAATCTTTGACAAATCTGACAAAAACAAGCAATGGAGAAAGGATTCCCTGTTTAATAAATGGTGCTGGGAAAACTGGCTAGCCATATGCAGAAAACAGAAATTGAACACCTTCCTTACACTTTATACAAAAATTAACTCAAGATGGGTTAAAGACTTAAATGTAAAACCTAAAACCACAAAAACCCTGGAAGAAAACCTAGGCAAAACCATTCAGGACATTGGCAGGGGCAAAGACTTCATGACTAAAATGTCAAAATCAATTACAACAAAAGCCAGAATTGACAAATAGGATCTAATTAAACTAAAGAGCTTCTGCACAGCAAAATAAACTATCATCAGAGTGAACAGGCGACCTACAGAATGGGAGAAAATTTTTGCAATCTATCCATGTAACAAAGGTCTAATATCCAGAATCTGCAAGGAACTTAAACAAATTTACAAGAAAAAAACAAACAACCCCATCAAAAAGTGGGTGAAACATATGAACAGACACTTCTCAAAAGAAGACATTTATGTGGTCAACAAACATATGAAAAAAAGCTCATCATCACTGGTCATTAGAGAAATGCAAATCAAAACCACAATGAGATACCATCTCACACCATTTAGAATGGTGATCATTAAAAAGTCAGAAAACAACAGATGCTGGTGAGGCTGTGGAAAAATAGGAATGCTTTTACACTGTTGGTGGGATGTAAATTAGATCAACCATTGTGGAAGACAGTGTGGCAGTTCCTCAAGGATCTAGAACCAGAATTACCATTTGACCCAGCAATCCCATTACTGGGTCTGTACCAAAGAATTATAAATCATTCTACTATAAAGTCACATGAACACATATGTTTATTGCAGCACTATTCACAATAGCAAAGACTTGGAACCAACCCAAATGCCCATCAATGATAGACTGGATAAAGAAAATGTGGCACATATACACCATGGAATACTATGCAGACATTAAAAAGAATGAGTTCATGTCCTTTGCAGGGATGTGGATGAAGCTGGAAACCATCATTGCTAGCAAACTAACACAGGAACAGAAAACCAAATACCACATGTTCTCACTCATAAGCAGAAGTTGAACAATGAGAACACATGGACACAGGGAAGGGAACATCGCACACTGCGGCCTGTCGGGGGTGGGGGCATGGGGAAGGAGAGCATTAGGACAAATACCTAATGCACGTGGGGCTTAAAACCTAGATGATGGGTTGATAGGTGCAGCAAACCACCATGGCACATGTATACCTATGTAACAAACCTGCACGTTCTGCACATGTATCCCAGAAGTTAAAGTGAAATAAGCAAAAAAAAAAAGAAAGTAAACTTTCTTTGTATCTTCAGGAGGGGAGGAAGTTTCACACCTAGCCCAAAGTGCCCACCACAAAGAAGTTAGGACTCTATACTCCCAGGGACACTAGAAAACAGGAGTGCTATTTCCCTTAATGATTACATTTCAAAAGGATAGATCTCAGGTCCTTGTAAAAACTGTCAACAGGCTTTTAAAAGGATTTACATATGAAAGGGAAAAAGAAAGATTTTACAATTACAACTTTTTTAATGTAAATGATCTAAGAAAAGAGAGTAAAGCGACCCTGTGGTTAGGCCATCTGTATTCTGTAAGAGCCTGCATCAGAAGCAGTTCAGGGACTTAGAGGCAGGAAGCAGCCTGTGTATAATCTACCTGAGGGAAATGTTAAGGCTTTCTTGGTTTTCTTGGTCACTACCTTCTTTTGCTAATTATTTCATGTTTCTAACATTCAGCCTTTGGCCTTGGCTTTGCTGCAACACCATGGAAATTGTCCTCAAGCAGACAACTGGTCTCTTGATTTGCAAATACAGGGGCTTTGATGATATGTCATTTTGCACTCTGCCAAGCTGAATGTGAACGACAATATATGGTTTTCTTCCAATGCTTCAAGGCCACAGCAAGGACATAATAACTTCAAGTGGCCCTGCTATAGTTGTACAATAGTACTTTAATACGCATTTTTTTCCTAATTGATCAAGGAAATGCATCTTTCCTCTAATAGGAATGAAAATAGAATCGATAATGCTTGCTGTAATCTAACTTAGATCTTTACCATACTGTTTGTCAAAAACCATGCAGCACACATATTATTTTGGGAGCAGAGAGGTTGAATTTAATCAGTGCCTTTTGTTTTCTTGCTACTTGCTTTGATTGCAGCAGTTTAGCTGTTTTGCTCTGTTTAGTCATTATCTGTTCCTCCCCCTCCTTCCTTCCTTCTCTTTGTTTCATTAGCATCTTTATTGTATAATTTCTTTATTGTTTGAGCTGCGGTTGTCAGTGTTTAAATGATTGTTTTGTTTCTAAATTCCCTTTTTTCATCAGAAACTTATTTTAAACAAAAGTAGTTTGAACAAATCTGACATACGCCCTTGAATTATATTTATTTATATATTTGTGAGATAATTCATGTCATACTTTTGGATGACTTGGATACATATGTAAATTAGCATAATGCCCTTTAGGTAGAGTGTAGTACATTGATTGTACCAATTAATGGCTTCACTGTCTCCATGAGCCTTGTAATGGGACTGCTGCTTCTCTGTTCAAGAGGTATAGTCTATTTTTCCACTTTTGAATTTGTGCTGG
Organism: Hylobates moloch; assembly: GCF_009828535.3. NCBI lineage: Eukaryota > Metazoa > Chordata > Mammalia > Primates > Hylobatidae > Hylobates > Hylobates moloch. The sequence continues at coordinate 18,812,879 of NW_026652280.1, read as the reverse complement.
TCCTGTGACTTGCACTGGTCAACAGAACGAAGCAGAGGAGGCTTTTGCTAGTTTCAAGCCTAGAAACTTTAGCGGATGACTGCAAATTACCAAGAATAAGCCTGGACTAACCAATGGGAAGATTAGAGAACACGCTGAAAAGATGTACGTTCTCAGTTGAGGATATCCTACATCAGCCAGCTCTCAGCCAACCCACAAACTGACTACAAGTGCATGATCACATCTAGTCAAGATCAGCCACATCTTTCAATATTAGCAGAACATCTTCATTGAGCCATAGACTGAAAGCAAAAATAAATTTATATGTTTCCACAATACCAGTAAGGTATTGCCATTGTTATCTTACACAGCACCATTTGGGTATTAAGTGTATACTTTTCCCCATGTATATACTTTTCCCCATCATATACACTTTTCTCCATCATACACTTTTCCCCATCATATATACTTTTCTCCATTATATACTTTTCCCCACCATATATAAGTATATACTTTTAAAGTATATAATTTTCCCCATCACATACTTTTCCCCAACAAATCATATTTTAAACATCTGTTGAGTACCATAATATATACCGAGATACTGAGGTAATTACTAGTGGCATAGAAACAAATGTCAACAACAATTCTCTCAGTTGACATGCTCATGTGGAAGACAAACAGAAAAATCAGTCTATATTACAATATAGTATGATATATCAGATTTTTTAAAGCAATGAAAGTCAACTGACAAAGTTTTCCTCAAGACATGGTCCCAGAATATCATGGCTTCCAATGGAAACAAGATATTGCAATTGTTCATGTTTTACATTCTGCAATAGTGTCTGCATACTGAATTTGTGACATAGGGATATAAAAGCAAAGAAAATGAAGCAGGATGGAAAGAAAATGACGACTTTATGCTTAACTAAACTAGGTGGGGATAAAATTGATAACCTTTACGGTTTGAATTCATAAGCCCATTTTACCCTCAATTTAGTTTTATGTCTTCAAAAGCTCCTGTCCAATTTTACAGATTTCACGAAAGAAATAATTTTCTTATGAAATTTCAGAATTGCTTTTTGGTTCAGTTAAACCTTGATGCCAGGGTAACTAAAGCTGTTACCAGTTGACTGTCCTGCATATCTTGTCCAAGTGAATACATTCTGCATTTTTCCTTTATCTGCCTTGGATGAATTATTCATTGATTGCACTCACATTTCTAGGAACACAGATGGAAAATGGTTTTAAAAATGTACTCTTTAATAGAGTGGTCTATTTTCTTTTCTCATTAAATGTCTTTGTATAGTCAACTATTGCTTCTAACCAACCACAGCTATGCCCTGGTGGCTCCTCATCAACCTAGGTTCTTTTACTCTCCCATAATATTCTTTTCTTTATACCTGAGTTTGCTATTTCAGAAATACCTCTGCTATCCTCATAGTTGGAATAATATATTTATGCTCTTTCCTATGCCAAATGAAAAATATAAAATGCAATACATGTCATTGAGTGAAATGCTGATTTTCCTTTCTTCCCTCCCTTCTTCATTTCTTTCTTTCCTTCTTTCCTTCCTTCCTTCCTTCGCTGTCCTTTTTTCCTTTTTGTTCCCTTCCTTCATTTTTTCAGAATACACAGTTATTATTTATACATTGTTTATCAGCATGACTTTGTCGAGAATTTATTCTTGAACTTCTTTTATATTTTGAGTCCATACAGATTATATGTATTTGACTTAAAGTTTGCTAAGTAAAAAGAGAAGCAATTTGAAGTCGTCCATCTGTATTTTTAATCCAGGCCGCATCATGTTCTTGCTAAGAAATGAGTCAAATAACCTGAATGATTCTCACCATATTATGTATAAAATAAGGTAAATAATCCTACGTTAGAAGAGTGATGTAAAAGTCAATCTAATTGTGTATATGTTAAAATAATACCTTTCTGAATAGGTGACAGTCTGAAAAACATTGTAGAATTGTTTAGAGATGTTGACACAGCAAAAAGTATAGTAAGTTCCTAAAATGTATTGAAGTAGAGAACAGATTTTCTTGGACTTAAAATTTTAAATGAACCTTGAAGTGTTCTTAAAAATGTTAATTTTAAGAAGGAAGAGCTTTTCCAGGAAGAAATTTTCCAAATATCTGGGTTCCTAATGGCTACTTAAGTCTTGTGAATACTCGAAATAGAAACTTTTGCATTTTTATGATTAATCTATCTCTTATGTTCCAAGTGTGAGATCATATTTATCTATTTATCTATATATCTATCATCTATCTATCTCACTACATACACACACACACACACACACACACACACTTCAGTAGGTAGCAGCAAAGGCTTTCTCTTTCATTGTGGTATTTTAACTTTCATAAGAGAAGAGTTGCCTTAGTATAGAAAGAATACATTTCCAATTCCATGTTCACAGCTTTTCTTTAATTATCATCTTTCTTAACCACATTTTTCACTTCATAAACTTGGCACACATCTTATGTAAGAAAGTTTAAAGTATGATCTGAAGTGCAAAGTAATATATATTTCAAAAAGATATTAAGTAGGCACAAAGATTAATCTGCTTTTTGTTAATCTCATTCTCTATTTTTCTCTTCATTAACACTTATTTCTGTGCCCTTTGGTAACTGGAAGAGACATAGTGAGTAAATTGTAAGGGGAAAAAAACCTCATTACTTCATGAAAACATGCGTCATAAGGTCAAATTAAGAATTCAACATAACCCTTCCTTGTTAGTTGTGCTAATTATATGTTATTTATTGCAAAGGTAAAAGATACAGTTTATTTTCCAACTTGTAGCATTAAATGTTTTAAATATTAAAGATGATAGAAAAACTTGGTTTGCATTTTCCTTTTGTGGACTCCAGAGGGCAGCATGCATTCTTTCAATGTCATAAAAGGTTAATAATTCTTTCAATGTCATAAAAGGTTAATAATAGCTATCCATCTATCTCTTTGTCTGTCTGTCTATCTATCTATCTACCTATCTATCTATCTCTTCCATTGACTTTGTATCTGTATTTCTGGATAGAGACAAGTAGACTCCCACTAAAAAGAACTGAGAGAAAACTAGAAATACATTATTATTTTTTTTAATTATTAAATACTTTCTTTGCATTTCCAAAAGAAAAAATACAATGTGGTTAACTAAGCAGAATATATCCTTCTGGACCTTCCAAAAGTACTAAATATAAACTAAACATTATTTTGCTTTCATTTTAAAAACTGTTTAATTTTATAAATAATTAAGCTTTTGAATAGATGCTGAAAATTACTCCATTCCTTATATAACCAACAAGACAAGCCTAGAAAAGTAAAACTGACTTTCACTAGGACAAACAATGACTTTTCCTAAAAATAAAAGATGATATGGTAGCACATTATGGACAACTTTTAGATGTCTGAATATATAGCAAGGGAAACTTAGATACTCCCTGTGTAAAGGGTTATCTTGTTCATTTACTTGCCTAGACTTTTAATAAATCAAGACCAGACAGTGACCATTTATAAGGTGCTGGCATTATTCTAATTATAGAAGAAGTGTGTGATATAGAACTGTAGGGGGTGTGGAAAGACAAGTCTGTGTTTTTCAACTAATGATGCTTTTAATGACCTCTCCTCACAAGCTACTCAATGAACAATCTAGAAGAAGGTAAAGGTAATAAAGAGAGCTTTATTCTAATCAGTTCTCTCTTAATTTCATCTTTTGGTTTGTTTTAATCAAGAAAAAAATGGGACAAAATAATCATTTCACAGATAAAACTTTAGTTAATGGTAGAGGAAAGAATATCAATCTTGAATTGAGCATTGAAAATTTGAAGCACCTGGGGGAGATTGTGCTTGCAGAGAGAATGGGGACAATAAACGAAAGGGGCCGGGCAAGGATCAGACTACGCCGGTTGCGGTCAAGAGATCTTTATTGGAGGTATCGGGCACCACACGCAGGGAAGGAAGAAGAAGAACAGAGAGAGAGAGAGAGAGAGGCTGCCTGGGCGCCAGTTTTTATATTGCTGGGGGCTACGTGGACGTACGTGATTGGGGTTAGAGGCAGGGCTTGGGGAAAGGCGGGAGGTGTTTCTTTCTGATTGGTCCTCCTTTGGCGGGCCTGTATGGAGGAGGAAGAAGAACCCCGAACCAGCGCCATTAAGGTACCCCTGTTGCCTAACAGTAAATGAGGACCATGGAAAAGGTAAAAGTGGCATTTTACTAATAATTATACATAAAATTCCAGCGATTACATTTACTTTCCACAAAATTAAAACAAAGTTGCGACTAATGTTTAAAAATGCAAGAAAAGGAAAATGCAGTATTTTGATATGATATGCACACCTGCTTAGATTTGTCTCTGGTTGTCTGCCGGACCTGGTCACATAAGCTTTCACAATAGTATTTTTTTTTTTTTTTTTAATGGAAGGGAAGCCCGAGTTCCTTATTGCTGCTTGCAAGAAAATTAACACTTGAGAGAAAGTGCAGAATGATTGAAAGATGTTCTTAACAAATCATGACATTTTTCTTTTCGGTCTTAACAAGTAGAAATAAAGCTACATCTATGGAATTCTTTAACATGAGCACTGTAATTTACATGCAAAATAAATTCAGGTGGAGCTATTCGGGGAGACTAGGTATAGCAGGATCGCCATTTGTCAGAGATTATTACTCTAGAAGGCTCCCTAGGAGAAGCATAAATTTCTCCTGAAATAACACGTTGCATAGTAACAGCAAAGAGCTTGTCTCTGCACTTCTCACAGGCTGCACACCTGTTCAGAGAGACCTTCCCATTGAGCCTATCAAGCTAACCTGCTCATTCGTGTGGCAATCCCAGCCCTTAGTTAGGAAGTACTGAAGCAATCACAGAACCATCAATTTACCCACTAACATGTTGCCTTTGAAACATAACGGGGATAGATCTATTTCATTTGAAACCCTAAATGTTTTAAGAAAGACTGGGTTAGTAGGAAGATACCAAACATTGGATTTAAGTAATCCTAAATTTAAAAAAAATCTCAATAGTTTGGCTCATTCATTAACCATGAAGATCAGTGTCCTCATATCTAAATGGAGAATAATAAAGTCCTCATCAGAGGATTATTGTGATGATGATAATTGCCTTAGGCAAAGTGTCTCGCACAGTGCCTGGAATAATTGAGCATCTCTGCTTGGGTTGGAATCAGGGGGCCTATAATATTACAAATTCAGATCTTGTCCTTCATGTAAGATGACAACCCATCCACAGCATAACCCCAAGCTCTGAAGAGTAGCACTGACCCATTTGTGTTACGTGTCCCTGCCCATATTTAACTTATGGATTCTGGTCATCCAAGGCTGGGTGAAATATAGAGTGGTTCTGGATACTCTAGCCATGAGACTGTAAAGAGCTAAGTGGCCATAAATGGAGTCAGGCTGTGTGCTCATTCAGCACCAAGTTCCAAATAGCAACTTTCTATCTAACTAGTCCTTCAGCCGCTTGTAAGGAAACTTTAATGCAAAGATATCCTTTTGAAAGTGGGAGCGAACCTTCTTATTATTGAGTACTGATTTAGTTAATTGAATTATTAAGCCTTTGGAACTTCATCCATTTATAGTTCCACTGTCGTTTTGTTGTTCTGGAAGAGCGATATGAGGGAGCACACTCAATTTACCAAGCCTACACTAATAGTTGGTAAATGTGGTTGTGCTTAAATTTAAATGAAAAGCTAAACTCAGCAATTTAATTCAAATAATGAGCTACCAACTATTTTCAGAATCTTAGAGCTCCTTTTGGTTATAAATTGCTGTTTGCAGACAGCAACTAGTCAATCATTTCACCACAAAGCCTCTTATTAAGTGAAATTGTTTTAATCGTTAAAAGTGTTTGGAGTTTCAGAAAGTCAGACAGCACAAAAATACCTAATAATACACTCTAAGCCACCTACAGTGAATTTCAACTTTATCTGGCTCCAAAGAGAAAATTGACTAAAATATTTTTGGTGGATGAGTATCAGTGGATTTCCACTGCGTATATTATTTCAAACAGGGAGAAGTGTATGATTAAGCAGAAAAAGAACTAATTGATTTGATTAAAAGAATTTTTAATAGAAAACCTTAAATAGACATTCTGTAGAAAAACATGGTAAGACTCTCTAATGTACCATAATCTATAAGGTATATATGAATATATACATAGCTATATATTCATAGCTATACATGCATGGAGCTAATGGGCCTCTCATAGAGAAATAATTAACACTGTAAAATATGATTTTGATCCTCATTAGAGCATCTTCCTTAAATAAATAAGAGCTGTTTTCTTTATAAAATATCGTTTTTATTATCCACCTAAAAAATCCCACCAATCAGCAGTGGGATTTGGTTCATCACAAATAAACTTGAAAATAATTTTTTTTAAAACATAAATTACTTAGAGAAGATGCCCTAATCCCAAAAAAATCAGTAGGCACATTTTCTGGAATTAGTTTTTGCTAATGTAAAAATTCACCAGTTCAAGACAAGAGAGGGTTTTAAGACTATTTAGTGTATGTTCACATTCGATACATTCAACCATACTGGGGTCAAAATTGCCAATGTGCATAACACCGGACTGTCATAGTTCATCCTATTAAACTAAAAGCCTATAAAAGACACAATTTGCTCACATAAACAGGCTAAAGTTAAGTCCATTATGAAAAAACAAAGAGCTCATCTTCTTGAAGAGATGGGAAAAGTTCAAATACAAAGCATAAAAATTTCAAGGGAATGTTAGGATCCACCCATGTAACTAATTCTTATTCTAGGCTAGATGCTAAGCTCTTTATGAGGAGCCAGTAAGTAATTGCATTATTCAAAACATGTTTTTTAAAAGGTTTCTTATTTTTATTTATTTATGCAAAGACAGTATCGGCAATAGGTAATGAAGACATATTTTTAAGTTTAAAATTAATTTCCCATTTTGAAAGGTTCAGGATTTTGTCTCTTCTTTCTACCTTACCCTTTAAGTACTTCACCCCAACAAAGTAGCAAAAAAAAAAAAAAAATGTATTTCTTTAGTTTTTCTTAATGTTATACTGGGATACCTACAATTGGCTCTTTAAAATTTAGTTACCATTTATATTTAAGCTAGAGACTTAATTACAGAATGATACATGTAAGAATGTTATAGCACCACAAAAAGTACAAAGAATTTTTAAAAGTAAAATTTCAGGGCACTTCCAAATTCTGAGGTGTAATAAAGTCCTCCTGGGGATTCTTAAGTTTAAAGACACTTCCCTTCACATTGAGAATAAAAATTACTAGGAATTATACAGCACGATGCACACTGGTAATATGGCCCATAGTAGCTACATTAGGTGAGGGATAAATGGAGTCTCCATGATTTAGGGACAACGTAATTGGGAGAAAGGCCAGGAAGCCTCTGTAAACTCATATCTATGGCTGGTCAAATGATACTGATACAACTGTTTCCCTTAAAAAGGTATTATCCCTTTGCTTCCTTTCCAGGGATTAGCCCTTGAAGTTCTTATACAGCTACTTCCCTTCTTTACGTCACCAGTTTTAGGAGCAAACCTCCTGGAAGAATGGTAATACTGACTGGAAAAGCAAGACTGTGGGTGCAGCAAAGGGGCCCTGATGCTCTAGTTGTTTGTCATTTACAATGTACAATGAAGAGAACAGCTAATCTAGAAACACTGTTAACTCTGCCTCTAGCACATTCTTGGGATATATGTATTAAGCAACTTTTGTGGTTTAGAAATACCTAAACTACCTATGTTGATTCTTCTGGACATACAGCCAACTAGCAGACACTCTCTAGGTGCTGAAAATATAACACTGAACAAAAGTCAATGTAGACATGAAATTATTCTAATGATGAAAATAAACAATGGACACAGAATGAATTATGTCATATAATAGCACATGGTGTTAAGTGCTATGAGAATAAAAATAAAGCATCATAAGGGTAAAGAGAGTGGTGAGATTGCCCTTTCAGACAAAGTGGGCAGGGAAAGCCTCTCTAGGAAGGTGAATTTTGACTACTAAATTAAAGAAAGTGAGGGAAACCATCTAGCTAATATTTAGGGGAGGGGCATTCCAAGTCTGTATACAATGGCAAATGCAATGGTCCCAATGTGGAAATATAGTTGACATTGTCACAGAACCTGAAGGCCAGTGTGGGTAGGCATAGTATAATTAAAGGAAAGTGCAGTAGAAATGAAATACATGAGCAATAAATGTGCCAGGTTGTATAAGGACTTGGATTTTATTTTGTGATGGGAAAATATTTGTGGATTTATCAAGAAGAGAAAGATGATCTGACAGATTGTTAAAGGATCAGTATGAGTGTTATGGTTTAAATTTATAGAAAGATTAGTCAGCAATGTTTGTCACTTTTCTGCAGCCAAGTTCAACTACAAAGGTTCATGGAATTATTTTGATTTAATTGGGGTTGGAATTTTACCAGGCAAGAGAGTTGATGATAAGGGTACATTTTTAAAATTGCAATTGTAGAGTTTAACGTCATTAAACTTAATGTCATTAAGAACACATTGTTGTACAAGGATCACCACTATCCATCTCCAGAACTTTTCCCCTTCCCAAACTAAAACTCTACTCATTAAATTAAAACTTCTCACTCTTCCCTCCCCCAACCCCTGGCAACCACCATTCTACTTTCCATCTCTGTAAATTTGACTAGTCTAGATACCTCATATAAGTAGAATAATACAATATTTTTCCTTTTCATTTGACTTATGTTGGCTTATTTCACTTAGCATAATGTCTTCAAGGTTTATCTATGTTGTGCATGTGCCAGAATTTTATTCATTTTTAAGGCTGAATAATATTCCATTGTGTGTATATACCACATTTTATTCATCCATTCATCCAATGATGAACAGTGGATTATTTCTATCTTTTTGGCTATTGTCAATAATGCTCCTATGAATATGAATGTACAAATACCTGTTTAAGTCTCTGCTTTCACTTCTTTTGAGCATATACCCAGAAGTGTAATTGCTGGATCATATGGTAATTCTATGTTTAATTTTGGAAGAACAGCCATCTTTTCCCACAAGGACTGCACCACTTTACATTTTCTACCACTGGTGCACAAGGGTTCTAATTTCTCCACATTATTGCCAACACGTGTCATTTTCTATTTTTTAAAATAGCAATTCTAAAGTGTATGAAGTAGTATTTCTTAGTGTTTTGATTGATTTGCATTTCCTTGATGATTAGTTATACTGAGCATTATTTCATGTTTATCGGACATTTATATACCTCTTTTGTAGAAATGTCTATTTAAATATTTTGCCCATAAGACACGACAACAACAACAAAAAGAAAACTACAAGGCAATATCTCTGATGAACATAGATGCAAAAATCCTCAACAGAATACTAGCAAATCAAATCCAGCAGGACATCAAAAAGCTAATCCATCATGATCAAGTAGGCTTTATTCCTGGAATGCAAGGTTGTTTCAACATAAACAAATCAATAAATTTAATTCACCACATAAAATAATCAAAAACAAAAAATACATAGTCATCTCAATTAATGTGAAAAAAGGCTTTTGATAAAACCTTTTCATAATAAAAACCCTCAACAAATTAGGCATTGAAGGAACATACCTCAAAACAACAAGAACCATCAATGATAAACATACAGCCATAATATTGAATGGGCAAAAGCTGGAAGCATTCCCCTTAAGAAATTGAACAAGGCAAGGATGCCTACCTTCATGACTTCAGAATGGTACTGGAAATTCTAGCCAAGAGAAATAAATAAAAGGCATAAAAATAGGAAAAGGAGTCAAACTATCTTCACTGATAATATTACTCTGTACCTAGAAAACCCTAAAGACTCCATCAAAAGGCTCCTAGAATTGATAAATGACCTCAGTAAAGTTTCGGAATACAAAAATCAATGTAGAAAAAAGTTGCATTTCTATATACCAATAACATTCAAGCAGAGAGCCTGAGAATTCAGTATTGTTTATGATACCCAGAAATAATAAACTGAAATACCTAGAAATACAGCTAATCAAGAAGGTAAATGATCTCTACAAGGAGAACTTCAAAGCACTGCTGCAAGAAATCATAGATAACCAAAACAAATGGAAAACGATTTCATGCTCATGGAATGGAAGAATCGGTATCTATAAAATGGTCATACTGCCCAAAGCAATCTATAAATTCAATGCTATTCCTATCAAACTTACAACATCATTTTTCACAGAATTAGAAAAATATGTTCTAGAATTCATAGAGATCCAAAAAAGAGCCTGAATAGCCAAAGCAATCCTAAGCAGAAAGAACAAAGCCGGAGGCATCACATTACCTGACATCAAACTATTCTATAAGGCTATAGAAACCAAAGCAGCATAGTAATGGTACAAAAATACACATATAGACCAAAGGAACAGGTTAGAGAACGCAGAACTAAAGCCAGACACATACAGCCATCTGACTTTTGACAAAGTTGACAAAAATAAGTGATGGGTAAAGGACTCCCTATTCAATAAACGGTGCTGTCATTACTGGCTAGCCCTATGCAGAACAAAACCGGACCCTTACCTTTCACTATATACAAAAATTAAATCAAGATGGATTAAAGATTTAAATGTATTACTTCAAACTATAAGAACCCTAGAAGAAAACTGACAAAATACCTTTGTGGACATTGGCTTTGGGAATTTTGTCAAATGCTCTTTCTGAATCAATTGAGATGATTATGTAATTTTTGTTCTTCATTCTGTTAATGTGGTACATCATACCTATGGATTTTTTTTATATTAAATCATCTTTGTATTTATATACTAAGTGAGAATAAATCCCACTTAGCCATATGTATAATCTTTTTAATGTGCTGCTGAATTCTGTTCCCTAGTATTTTGTTGGAGACTTTTGCATCAATATTCATAAAGGACATTGGTCTGTAGTTTTATTTTCTTTTAGTGTTTTTGTGCCCTTTAGTATCAGCATAATGCTGTCTTCATAAAATGCATTAGGCAGCATTACCTTCTCTTTCATTTTTTGGAAGAGTTTGAGAGAGATTGGTATTATTACTTAAAGGATTGTTAAAACTGAGCAGTGAAGCACATCTGGTCCTGGGCTTGTCTTTGCTGGGAGGTTTTGTAATTACTGACTCAATACCTTTATTTCTTATAATTCTGTTCAGGTTTTCTATTTCTTTTTGAGTCAGTTTCTATAGGATGTGTTTTTAGTAGTTTGTTCATTTCATCTATGTAACCTACGTGAAATGAACAAATTTGTTAATTTGTTTGCATAATTTGTTGGCATACAATTGTTCATAATACTCTTTTTCTCCTTCTGTAAAATTTCTGGCAATATGCTCAATTTAATTTATTATTTGAGTTGAGCTTTCTCTTTTTTCTTAGATAATCCAGCTAAATTTTGTCAATTTTATTGATTTTGTGAAGAACCAGCTGTTGGTTTCATTAATTTTTTCCATTCTTTTCCTATTTATCTCTTCTAATTTTTATCATTTCTTTTTTTTTCCTTTCTATTTTCTTAAGGCTTAAAGTTAGATGTTTATTTGAGAGCTTTTTTCTTTTTAATATAAGCATTTATAGCTGTGAATGTTCCTTTTAACACTGCTTTTGCTGCATCCCATAAGTTTTGTTATGTTGTGTTTTCACAATATTTATCTCAAGCTATTTTCTAATTTCTTGTGCAATTTATTCTTTGGTTTATTGTTTGTTTAAGAATGTGTCGGCCGGGCGCGGTGGCTCACACCTGTAATCCCAGCAATTTGAGGGGCTGAGGCGGGCGGATCACAAGGTCAGAAGATCAAGACCGTCCGGGCTAACATGGTGAAACCCCGTCTCTACTAAAAATACAAAAAATTAAAGGGGCCCGGTGGCTGGCGCCTGTAATCCCAGCTACTTGGGAGGCTGAGGCAGGAGAATGGCATGAACCTGGGAGGCGGAGTTTGCAGTGAGCCGAGATGGCACCACTGCACTCCAGCCTGGGTGACAGAGAGACTCCATCTCAAAAAAAAAAGAGAATGTGTCATTTAATTTCTACATATTTTTTTAATTTTCCAGTTTTCCTTCTGCTATTTATTTTTAGTTTCATTTCACTGTGATTAAAAAATATATTTTATATAATTTCAATACTTTTAAATTTTTTAAGTCATTTTATAGCCAAACACAGGAATTATCATGGGAAATATTTCATACACACCTGAGAAAAATGTATATTAGGTTGTTAGATGTAGTGTTCTTAAATATCTGTTAGATCCAATTAATCTACAGTGTTATTCGAGTCCTCTCTTGTGTTATTAATCTACTATCTGATTGTTCTAGGAGAGCTTTTAATCATGAACCATAAAATATAAGTTGGATAAAAAGGGACATAAAGATATGAAAGAGATAAAAGGAAAAAAATATTGTTCTGGAATGATGGAACAATTGTTAGAATCCAGTTACTAGAGATACAAAATGGAAAGACAGCACACAGTTGTTGAAATCAGGGTGGCTGAAATATAGCTGGTGTCAAATTTCCATTAATGGTCGAGTGCAGGGTGTGACCATGTGAGTGGTAAGTTGGCATAGGCAGGACAATGTGGAGGAAGTGAGAAGGCTAAGAAATTAACAACTGGGTTGGATTGATGATCCTATGGAGTTAATCAGAATGAGGGCCAGAAAATGGTGAGAATAAATGCACTGAACCAAAATGCTATTATCTTCAAGGGGATATGGGGAATGTCAGCGAAGAAAATCGATTACGGCACTCTGAGAAGTACCTGAAGAAGTCTGATTCCATAGGCTTCAAGGGAAATTGCTCTTTATAGGATGACCTAGAAATGATAATGAGAAGCCCACATCCAGGACTACTGGTATAAGATGTGTGTGAGAGGAAATTGCCATTATTTGAGAGGATAGCAAGAGCAATTATATCTCTAGAAAATAAATAGATTTCAATTACTGCAATAGCTTTTGTCAAAGAGATTGAAAAAATAAAAGACGCTTATGAGTTGATTGTGAGTTGCAAAGAGTCCAGTAGAAGGGTTTGCATGTGCCAGTGTGAGAGGGTGAGAAAGGAATACATGAGGATGCACAGAACATGGCATAGGGGGTTAGAGCAGGAATGGGGAGGACTATCTAGAATGCGTGTATTTCTTACTGAGTAGAGGCAAACAGAAAGAACATGATATAATGATTCTTTTTTTATTTTATACTTTAAGTTTTAGGGTACATGTACACAACATTCAAGTTTGTTACATATCTATACATGTGCCATGTTGGTGTGCTGCACCCATTAACTCGTCATTTAACATTAGGTATATCTCCTAATGCTATCCCTTCCCCCTACCCCCACCCCACAACAGGCTCTGGTATGTGATGTTCCCCTACCTGTGTCCATGTGTTCCCATTGTTCAATTCCCACCTATGAGTGAGAACATTCGGTGTTTGTTTTTTTGTCCTTGCGATAGTTTACTGAGAATGATGTTTTCCAGCTTCATCCATGTCCCTACAAAGGACATGAACTCATCATTTTTTATGGCTGCATAGTGTTCCATGGTGTATATGTCCCACATTTTCTTAATCCAGTCTATCATTGTTGGACATTTGGGTTGGTTCCAAGTCTTTGCTATTGTGAATAGTGCTGCAATAAACATACGTGTGCATGTGTCTTTATAGCAACGTGATTTATAATCCTTTGGGTATATACCCAGTAATGGGATGGCTGGGTCAAATGGTATTTGTAGTTCTAGATCCCTGAGGAATCGCCACACTGACTTCCACAGTGGTTGAACTAGTTTACAGTCCCACTTACAGTGTAAAAGTGTTCCTATTTCTCCACATCCTCTCCAGCACCAGTTGTTTCCTGACTTTTTAATGATGGCCATTCTAACTGGTGTGAGATGGCATCTCATTGTGGTTTTGATTTGCATTTCTCTGATGGCCAGTGATGATGAGCATAATGATTCTAAGAGTGGAAGCATAAAATCATTTCTCATGTAGCTCACTTCTTTCAAAACAATGGCCTGTATTTGTTTTCTTGTAATGTTTGTCTAGTTTCGTATCAGGGTAAAATAGCACGAAAAGTGTAACAGTGGAGAATTTGTACAGGCAAGGGTGGTCTCACCAGAAGCAGGTGAACTTTACAAGCCTACCCTTTTAACTATGTTCTGTGACAATCTATATAAGACAGATTCCTAGAGGAAAAATTATTGGGTAAAAATATATAAGCACTCTCTAAAATGTGACTATTATTTCTCTAAAAATATGTCTTTTGATACTTATGTAACTTGGCTAAGGCAAAAATGGAGAAAAACCACCACAAAGACCACCATTCAGAAAATAATTTCCTTAAATAATAGATGCATTTTTAAAAGATCTATTTACAAGCTGACATAAAAACAGAATGTTTTATAAAATATTGTAATATTTCTTCACAGGTTATAATTTAGTTTTTAAAAGCTACATGTTACTTCATCAATTTAAAAGAATTGTGAAATAAAACAGAGGAAGCTAAAACTTATAATAAATATTTTATATACAGATTATTTCCTAAAAGATTCCACTAGGTAATAAAAATGATTAACACAAACATTATAATCTTGGATTCACTATGTTTTAGGTACATGTTTGAATTTTAGACACTGTTTACTTGCCACCAAGAATGATGAAAAACTTAATTTTTTAACAATTTTTTCCTCCTCAGTTACCCCAAATCTCTTCTATTTATTATATTATTTTTCATATTAGGGTTTGCAATATTTATATGTTCTGTCAACACATTTCAGAGTTATTTCCTCTTACTTTCATATTTATATAGACAACGCTAATTATTTGTCTTTTTTTTTAACCAAGGCTTGTCAATTCCTGAGTCATTTGGATTTGTATAATGGATGGCTGGATGTTATCATCAAGTGATATTTTTTAAAAATGTTCACAAAAATTGAATTCTCCAAGTCCTTGCATAATTCTGAATGTATGATTTTTTTTCGTATAGAATAGAACCTTGCCTGGATGTTACATTCTGAGGACAGTTTCTTTTATTCAGTACTTTGTAGGCATTACTCTAACAGTCTAATATTGGAGGTCCCCATAGAGAAAGATAATGCCAAACATATTTTCCCCCCTGGGGCTGACTAGCATTTTCTGCCTAGAATTTTTTTCCATCACTTTAATAGCTTACCTAGGATATGACTTGGTGTCAATTGCTATGTGACTATTTTTTTCTCAGGATAAGAGTCATTTCAAACTGTAGGTTCACAATTTTTTCAATTAGGTGAATTTTTATTACTATCACTTTAACAATTTATTAGATGTTGAGCAAAAAAAAATACTTTATTTTCTTCTTTTTAAATTTATTTTTATTTCAATAGGTTTTGGGGGAACAGGTGGTATTTGGTTACATGAATAAGTTCTTTAGCAGTGATTTCTGAGATTTTGGTGCACTCATCACCCAAGCAGTGTACACTGTACCCAATGTGTAGTCTTTAAGCTCCGCCTCCCAGGTTCACGCCGTTCTCCTGCCTCAGCCTCTCCGAGTAGCTGGGACTACAGGCTCCCGCCACCACGCCTGGCTATATATATATATATTTTTTTGTATTTTTACTAGAGACGGGGTTTCACCGTGGTCTCAATCTCCTGACCTCGTGATCTGCCTGCCTCGACCTTCCAAAGTGCTGGGATTACAAGTGTGAGCCACCGCGCCCGGCCCCCAATGTGTAGTCTTTTATCCTTCAGCCTCTCCCACCCTTTTCTCTGAGTCCCCAAAGTCTATTGTATCACTCTTATGCCTTTGTGTCCCCTAGCTTACCTCCTACTTGTCAGTGAGAACATATGATGTTCAGTTTTCCATTCCTGCATTACTTCATTTAGAATAATAGTCTACAATTACAACTAGGTTGCTGTGAGTGCCATTATTTCATTCCTTTTTATGGATGAGTAGTATTCCATGGTGTATGTATGTGTGTCTATATATACATACATATATTATTGTATATAATGTATACATATGTGCATATATAATATGTATGTATATATTACATATAATGTACATATATGTATATGTATTATATACATACATATACGTATACATATGTGTGTATATATAATGTGTGTATTATATATACACACATATACATATGTATGCATATACACACACATATATGGTGTGTGCATGTATATAAATATATATACATATTTTATATATATACATATTTTATATATATATATTTTATATATATATATATATATATCTCATATGTTCTTTATCCACTCATTGATTGATGGGCGTTTGGGCTAGTTCCATATTTTTGCAATTGAAAATTGTGCTGCTATAAACATGCGTGTCCAAGTGTCTTTTTTATATGACTTCTTTTTCTTTGGGTAGATATCCAGTAGTGGGATTGCTAGAATGAATAGTAGTTCTACTTTAGTTCTTTAAAGAATCTCCATAGTTTTCCATAATGGTTGTACTAGTTTATATTCCCACTAGCAGTGTAAAATGTTCCCTTTTCACTACATCCACGATGACATCTATTATTTCTTTGTTTTTTGATTATGACCATTCTTGCAGGAATAAGGTGGTATCATGTATTGGTTTTCATTTGCACTTCCCTGATCATCAGTGCTGTCAGCATTTTTCCATATGCTTGTTGGCCATGTGTGTATCTTCTTTGGAGAATTGTCTATACATGTTCTTAGCTGACTTTTTGATGGGATTGTTTGTGTTCTTCTTTTCTGATTTGTTTGAGTTCGTTGTAGATTCTGGATATTAGTCCTTTGTCAGATGTGTATATTGTGAAGATTTTCTCCCACTCTGTGGGTTGTCTGTTAACTCTGGTGATTATCTCTTTTGCTGTGCCAAAGCTTTTCAGTTTAATTAAGTCCCATCTACTTATCTTTGTTTTTGTTGCATTTGCTTTAGGTTCTTGGTCATGAAGTCGTTTTCTAAGCCAATGTCTAGAAGAGGTTTTCCAAAGTTATCTTTGGAAAGTATTTTTATTGTTTCAGGGCTTAGATTTAAGTCTTTGATCCATCTTGAGTTGATTTTTGTATAAAGTGAGAGATGAGGATACAGTTTCATTCTCCTACATGTGGCTTGCCAATTATCTCAGCACTATTTGTTGAATAGGCTGCCCTTTCCCCACTTTATGTTTTTGTTTGCTTTGTTGAAGATCAGTTGGCTGTAAGTATTTGGCTTTATTTCTGGGTTCTCTGTTTTGCTTCATTGGTCTATGTGCCTATTTTTATGCCAGTACCATGCTGTTTTGGTGACTATAACCTTATAGTTTGAAGTTGGATAATGTCATGCCTCCAGATTTGTTCTTTTTGCTTGGTCCTGCTTTGGCGATGCAGGCTCTTTTATGGTTCCATATGAATATCAGGATTGTTTTTTCAAGTTCTGTGAATAATGATGGTGGTATTTTAATGAGAATTTCCTTGAATCTGTTGAATGCTTTTGGCAGTATGGTCATTTTCACAGTATTGACTCTATCCGTTCATGACCATGGGATGTGTTTCCATTTGTTTGCGTCATGTATGATTTCTCTCAGCAGTGTTTTGTAGTTTTCCTGTAGAGGTCTTTCACCTCCTTGGTTAGGTATATTCCTAAGTATTTTATTGTTTTTGCAGCTGAAAAATAATACTTTTAAACTGTGTGCATGGTACACAGTTTGACACTGATTAAGAATGAAAATGCTTCTATTAGCCATATATATGTCCTCTGTGTGCCCCTGAATCTCCCTGTTCTCCCTCCTTAGAAATAACCACTGCTGCCAATTTTGTGTTAGTCATCTCTGTGATTTAAAAAAAAATACTATTTTACTTCATATTGTTTCCTGTGAACAATATGAGGTTCAGTTTTGCATGTTTTAAGATTATCTAAATGATAATACCTTATGCTTTCTTCAACTTATATTTTTATTCAATATTATTTTTCAGTGATCCAGCCATGGCATTAAATGTGACTATATTTAATTTCACTATTCTAAAATCAATATTTGATTTGTTTTCAGATAGAAACTATTAGGAGTAACACTGCTGTGAATTATCTGATACATAGCTTCAGACACACTAATACAGTTTATCTAAACCCAAGTGTAGAATTGCTGAATCATAGATTTTAGACATCTTCAACTTTACTATCTAATGCCAAATTATTTTCCAAATTGGTTGTAAAACTTCACACTCTCAATAACTTGTATAAGAGTTCAGGTTACTATACATCATAATTCCCACTTGTAATCTTCAAATTTTAACTGTTACCGCTTTGTCAGCTGTGAAACCTTAGCTGATCATATTTACAATTAGCAATTCCCTGAGCTTGCAGTTGGCATCAGCCCTTTAAAGTGTTATTTTCTGTAAAATGCTTATTCATTCAGAAATATTCTCAATGAACAATTCTTTCATGTATGCAATTATAGCTTGTCTGATCTTCTAAATTTAAAATAAAAAATCCTAACTTGGAAAAATAAAATAAAATAAAATAAAATAAAATAAGGAGCTTCTGCACAGTAAAAGAAAATATCAATGCAGTAAACAGTCAACCTATTAGAATGGCAGAAAACATTCACAAACTATGCATCTGACATAGATCTAATACCCAGAATCTATAAGAAACTTAAATCAACAAGCAAAAAAACAAAATAATCCCCTTAAAAATGGGCAAAGGACATGAACAAATACTTCTCAAGGGACACACACATGGCCAGCAAACATACGAAAAAGTGCTCATTATCACTAATCATCAGAGATATGCATATCAAAAGCACAGTCAGAATGGTTGTTATTAAAAAGTTAAAGAATAACAGATGCTGGCAAGGCTACAGAAAAAAGATAACACTTATACACTGTTGGTGGAAATGTAAATTCGTTCATCCACTATGGAAAGCAGTTTAGAGATTTCTGAAATAAAACAGAACTATCACTCAACCCAGCAATCAGATCACTGTGTATAAATCCAGAAGAAAATAAATTTGTTTAACCAGAAGACACCTGCACTAATATGTTTGTCACAGCACTATTCACAATAGCAAAGACATGGAATCAATCTAAATGCCTATCGATGGCAGATTAAATCAAGAAAATGTGGTACATATATACCATCGAATATTATGCAATCATAAAAAGGAATGAAATCATGTCCCCCAGCAACATTGATGTAGCTGGGGACTATTATCCTAAGCGAGTTAATGCAGAAACAGAAAACCAATTACCACATGTTCTCACTTACTGGGAGCTAAACATTGAGTATACGTAGACATAAAGATGGGAACAATAGATACTGAGGACTACTAGGCAGTGAGGGCGTAGACAAAACTACCTATCAGTCACTATGCTCACTACCTGGGTGAAGGGATCATCCACATTCCAAACATTACCATCACACAATACACCCATGTAAAAACCTACACTTGTACTCCTTGAATCAAAAATAGAATTTGAAATTAAATCAAAGAGAGATAACAATTATTTTACAGCACTACTGTACCAAATGTGATGTGATTGGAAATAGGTTTAGGTAGGTAAAAGCAGGTGGAAAATAGTGTACTTCACTGATTTGAGATTTTCTCCAAGACAGCTTTCTAACATGGGGAATCTCCTTTGGCATCATAGCTCCTTTTACACAAGGCCGTCACAATCTAATCATGGTGTTCTGTTTCTGTTTATAATTTAAACTCCTTGAAAGAGATGTTCTTACAAGAGAAGCTGATATACTCTTCATATCTCAACAACTGGCACAACTTCTCCCATGTACTAGGCTCTAAATTAATATTTGTTAAATATATTTTAAAACATAGTTAAAAAAACTTGCTGTAAACAAACTCTATATTGTAATTGCTACATACTGCTTCTAGGGAATGGATGTAAAAGCATAAACTTCCCATCCTAAGCATTTGTTAATTTTCATTAATATTTTAGTAGCATTTTTACATCATAAAAACCAATGAGTACAATTTCACAACCCTTCTCTCTTTTTTTTTTTTTGAGACAGAGTCTTGCTGTCGCCCAGGCTGGAGTGCAGTGGCGCAATCTCGGCTCACTGCAGGCTCCGCTCCCTGGGGGTTCACGCCATTCTCCTGCCTCAGCCTCCCGAGTAGCTGGGACTACAGGCGCCCGCCACCTCGCCCGGCTAATTTTTTGTATTTTTAGTAGAGACAGGGTTTCACCGTGTTAGCCAGGATGGTCTCGATCTCCTGACCTCGTGATCCGCCCGCCTCGGCCTCCCAAAGTGCTGGGATTACAGGCGTGAGCCACCGCGCCCGGCCAACCCTTCTCTCAAGGAGAAAGGGGAATCTTATTAGAATAACAGACAAGTTGAAAATAGTTTAAATCTCATTGGTTGTCGTTTATCAAAGGACCTGAGGGATGAATGGGTCTTCAACAACTTCAACGAAATCCTCATAAAATGGAAAATAGTAAAAATCTTCAAGCAAACTGCCTAAATAAGTACCCCAGCTACACTCTGCAGCTGATGAACCCAGTTGAGATTAAGGAAGCTCATGCAAAATTTATGGAAAAGATCATTTTAGTTACATTTTGAAAGATTAGTAGAAGGTAACTACATCAGTAATCTATGAAAAGATAGTCCAATAATTCCAAGAATGTGGGAGAAAGTGTTATGTATTCAAGGATTTTACACTGAAGAAAGTGGTGGACCACTGACTAATTTTAAACAGGTATTGAGGAATGTCATGATCAGATTTGTGATTTAAGAGGCATTGCCCTGCAATCAGCATGAAAATATTTAAGAGATAGGCAGAAAATAGAAGGAAGAAAGCAATTTAGAAAGTTATTAGAGTAGTTCAGGTGGCAAATAATTCAAAGGGACTCAACTAGAACAATTACACAGATGAAAGTGAAGAGTACGCATAACTGAGAGATTAATAAACTGAAAATGATTGGTTCATTATTAATTTTTAGGTGAAAGAGAGTCATAAGAGTCAAAAACAACTCATAGGTTTTGGCTATCTACCATTACTCCCTGAGGAATTTCATTTCTGGCTTCACGGAGAAATAAATATAATGATAGATTCCTGATCTACCATGCCTCCCTGAGGAATTTCATTTTTGGCTTAATGGGGAAAAAATATAAACAACTTTCCATTTTATAATACCTAGGAAGTACACTGATCATGATTTTCAGAACATTTTCAGAAGAGTTTAATGCACAAGTGAATGAAGTAATTACTTTTGAACAAATGAGAGTGTTTTCAATTTTGAATGTGTTGAGTTTTTTTGTGTAGTATCTATTGAAAGTTTCAGTTGATAAGTAAAGAGAAGAATATAAAACTTAGAAATATGTCATTGTACATGAAAAATAACATATTGCAACCTGCATGAGTTTGTAATATGAAAAATAAATTATAGATTATGTTTATGTATTGGAAGAGTGAATATTACAAAGTTGCCAATTCTTCCAAAATCAATCTGGACAGCCTATGTAATTTATTGAAGCTTCCAAAATGTATATGGAAATACAAAGGACAAGAAGAGGAAAGATACTCTCAAGCGAAAATAATAAGGTGGAAGGCTTGCTCTGTAAGGTATAAGAAATATTACTTAGCTGGAGTAATTATGAATTTCAAACTGATTCAAGGAAAGACAAATAGAAAAATTGATTTATTAGAATGTTGGCACTGAAGATCAGTAGGGATAGAAAATAATTTTTAAGTAATTGTACTAGGTCAACACATAAACAATAATGCAAACCCTTATATTAGTTTTCTATTGCTGCTGAAGAAATTTCCACAAACTTAGAAGCCTAATACAATAGCCATTTATTGGCTCAGAGCTCTATAAGCCAGAAATCTAGCACAGTGTGCCTGGGTCCTCTGCTCAGGGTACAATACAGCTGAAATCAAGTTGTAGATTGGACTGAGTTCTTTTCTGGAGCTCTGGGAAAACATACAATTCCAAGTTTATTCTTACTGCTGAGAGAATTCAGTTTTTTTGCAGCTACAGGACTGAAGTTCTCATTTCCATGCTTTCTGGTCTCAACTCCTAGAAGCCACCCACATTCAGTGCCACATGGCCCCCTCTGTCTTCAATGGGAATAATAGAGAATCCTGCTCAGGCTGAATGTCTCTGATTTCCCTGTTACTGATCTATAGATCCAGGATTAAAAGGCTTGTGATTAGGTCAGATTACCTGCATAATATCCTTATCTTAAACTCAAGTGATTTGGCATCTTAATTATATCTGCAATGACCCTATAGAGCAATACCTAGATTAATGTTCCACTGAATAACTAGAAGATATATGTACACTAGGAGCCGAGAACTTAGGGGTCATCTAAGAATCCTGACTACCATACTCCCAACCACTGCATATTCCATTATCATTTACAAAAGAATTGTAGAGGCCCATGTAACAGGAAAAATACCAACACTTTTTGCTAAATACACAGACACATAATTTTATAATTTTGGCATATATAAAGACATTAAATAGGACACAAAGGGTTGGCACACTAATGGGAAAAATGATGAATTAGACTACTTTATAAATAAGAATCATTAGGGGTAGCAGAGTGGAGAGGGGAATATGTAGGTCAAATGACAAAGTACCAAATACATAGGATGAACAAATCTAGAGAGACAATATATAGCATGAGAGATATAGTTAATAAAATTATATTGTATTGGGGATTTTTGTTCAATAAGTAAATTTAAGCCTCTGTTGTTACAAAAAAGTAATTATGTGAGATGATAGATAGTTACTTTGCTTCACTATAGTAACCATTTTACTATCTATATGTATCTCAAAACATTGTATTATAAACCTCAAACAAACACAGTAAAATTAATTTTAAAAAAGAAGTTCATCAAAGCATGCCATTTAGAGAGTAAAAAGGCAAGCCATGGAGTAGCAGAAGATATTGGCAAGACATACATCCAACAAAGGATACATATCCAGTATATAAAAATAAAGTGCTGAAAATCAATAAGAAAAATACAATAACCTAGGAGAAAAAGACAAGTGACTTAAACAGAGACTTCAGAAAGAGGGTATTCAGATGTCTACTCATCATATTAAAAGATACTCAATTATTAGCTATCAGGAAAATTTAGTCAAAACCTACAATGGTATATCATCACACAACCACCACAATACTTAAAATTATAAAGATTGACAAAGCTTAATTTTAACAAAAATATAGACCAGCAGGATATCATGCACAATGCTGTGTGAGTATAATTATTGCAGCCATGTTAAACTGTTTGGCATTACCTTTTGCCTTAGCAGTGTCATTCCTATGCATATAGACAGCAAAACATGTGCACCCAGAAAATGTATAAGCATATTCTTAGCAACATTATTCATAACAGCCAAAAATGCAAAAGCCCCAAATGTCCAGCAAGAGTAGAACAGATAAATTTCCTTGGCAGAGTCAAACAATGTAGACATTATGCAACAATGAAAACAGATGAACCACAGACACAACAATATGGATGAATTTCATAATCTAATGCAGAATAAAATCATCCGGGCAAAAATAATATTTTCTGAGTCTATTTTTATAAACTTTAAAAATATGCAAAAGTAAATATTGTGTTAGAAGTTAGAATCGCATTTAACTTTCGGGAAGAGAGGTGGTACTACTTGGGCTTCAGAGGGTTTCTGTACTGTGGATAATATTGTATTTCTTTATCAAGATGGTAGTCAAATGAGTGTTTCATTTGTAATAATAATTCAATAAGCCATATATTTATATTCCTGCATTTTCTGTTTAATATTGCAATAACCAAAAAGGTAGAAATAATTCCAGGCCCAAATGGTTTATTAAATGGTTTCTAACATACATTCAATAATACATTTTAAGAAACTCTTATACGTTGCTGAAAAAGGAACTATTTCCCTACCATATAAAACTAATTAAGAATCATATAATATTATAAATACAGATGAAAAAAATCCTAAATAAAATATTGACAAAGTCCCAAAAATGTACACAAAACATGCTAAGCTGGGTTTATTTTGGGATCACAAAATTGTTTTAACATTAGAAAATCGTTCAATGTATTTCATGACATTAACAGATTAAAGACAAAACCATATGAATATTTCAGTAGATGTATATGAACAATTTCCTAATGGCATTACCTTAGGAATGATGTTTAATGTTTTGAAACTTGGTTTTCCTTATTGTAAAATGAGAAGAAAAAGTGTAGAAGTGTAAATTATTTTTTAGAAGATAGAAAATAACAATATACAATATATTGGATCCTCACATACTTTATTCTGACATTTATGGGAAACTTAAAGCAACAAGTTTACTGTGCTTAAGCAACTCTATTTCAATTTTAGTTTTAATCCTAGCTCAAAGAGAATTCTTAAATTATGTATTTAACTTTATTCAATATTTTTTATTACAAGACACTTAATTTTTTAAATACAATTTTCTTTTAAATTATGACAATAAATATGATATTTCAGGATAAGTCAGTAGACATTTTATGATCATTCATTAATACAATAGACTGGATTAAGAAAATGTGGCACATATACACCATGGAATACTATGCAGCCATAAAAAATGATGAGTTCGTGTCCTTTATAGGGACATGGATGAAACTGGAAAACATCATTCTCAGTAAACTATCGCAAGGACAAAAAACCAAACACCGCATGTTCTCACTCATAGGTGGGAATTGAACAATGAGAACTCATGGACACAGGAAGGGGAACATCACATTCCGGGTACTGTTGTGGGGTGGGGGGTGGGGGGGGCGGGGACAGCATTAGGAGATATACCTAATGCTAAATGACGAGCTAATGGGTGCAGGAAATCAACATGGCACATGGATACATATGTAACAAACCTGCACATTGTGCACATGTACCCTAAAACCTAAAGTATAATAAAAAAAATAAAAAAAATAATCAATCACGCAAGAGGATTAATTTTAAAAGTCATAACTTTGTTAATGCTGAACTTTGACTTAACAAATGCATTTGTATCTAATCCATATATTTCTATTGAAGTTAATAATTATTTTTATCTAGATCCAATTGGAAAATTATCAGTCACAATTTAAACTTCTATGAACAGAAAACCCAGTTCATTTTTCTTATTTTATTTTTTTATTATTATTATACTTTAAGTTTTAGGGTACATGTGCACAATGTGCAGGTTTGTTACATATGTATACATGTGTCATGTTGGTGTGCTGCACCCATTAACTCGTCATTAAGCATTAGGTATATCTCCTAATGCTATCCCTCCCCGCTCCCCCCACCCCAAAACAGTCCCCAGTGTGTGATGTTCCCCTTTCTGTGTCCATGTGTTCTCATTGTTCAATTCCCACCTAAAACCATAAAAACCCTAGAAGAAAACCTAGGCAATACCATTCAGGACATAGGCATGGGCAAGGACTTCATGTCTAAAACACCAAAAGCAGGGACAACAAAAGCCAAATTGACAAATGGGATCTAATTAAACTAAAGAGCTTCTGCACAACAAAAGATACTACCATTACAGTGAACAGGCAACCTACAGAATGGGAGAAAATTTTTGCAATCTACTCATCTGACAAAGGGCTAATATCCAGAGTCTACAATTAACTCAAACACATTTACAAGAAAAAAGCAACCCCATCAAAAAGTGGGCGAAGGATATGAACAGACACTTCTCAAAAGAAGACATTTATGCAGCCAAAAGACACATGAAAAAATGTTCATCATCACTGGCCATCAGAGAAATGCAAATCAAAACCACAATGAGATACCATCTCACACCAGTTAGAATGGCAATCATTAAAAAGTCAGGAAACAGCAGGTGCTGGAGAGGATGTGGAGAAACAGGAAAACTTACACTGTTCGTGGGACTGTAAACTAGTTCAAGCATTGTAGAAGTCAGTGTGGCGATTCCTCAGGGATCTAGAACTAGAAATACCATTTGACCCAGCCATCCCATTACTGGGTATATACCCAAAGGATTATAAATCATGCTGCTATAAAGACACATGCACACGTATGTTTATTGTGGCACTATTCACAATAACAAACTATATAGGTATATATATATATACACACTATATAGGTATATATATATACACTATATATATACACTATATATATACACTATATATATACACTATATATACACACTATATATACACACTATATATACACTATATATACACTATATATACACTATATATATATATATATATATATACAGATCGTGCAATGATTAGTAAAGCAGGTTAACATAACTATCATCTCACATATACTAGTAACTTTTTTGTGTTAACAAGAGCAGCTAAAATCTATTTATTTAACAAAAATCCCAACTCAATACAATTTTACTAACTTTAGTCTTCATGTTGTACCTTAGGATTCTAGATTTGCTCATTCTACATATTTGCTAGTTTGTGTCCTT
Source organism: Hylobates moloch (assembly GCF_009828535.3). Lineage (NCBI taxonomy): Eukaryota > Metazoa > Chordata > Mammalia > Primates > Hylobatidae > Hylobates > Hylobates moloch. The sequence continues at coordinate 18,786,544 of NW_026652280.1, read as the reverse complement.
TGCCCTATGTCTTCCTATTCCTTCTTCCCCCACTGCACAGTATCGTTTCATTCTCTATCTCTGTGTGTTTCAGCTCTTTTTAAAATTTCATATGTAAGTGTGATCCTGTAATATTTTTCTATCCATGTGTGGCTTATTTCACTCAGCATTATGTCCTCTAGGCTTATCCATGTTGTAGCAAATGGTAGGATCTACTTTTTTAAGGATGAGTAATATTCCATTGTGTGTACATATATATGCCACATTTTCTTTATCCATTCATCCATTAGTGGGCGTGTAGGGTTTTTTTTTCCCCTTGTATTGGCTGTTGAGAATAATATTGCAATGAACATGGAAATGCAAATATCTTTACAAAGTAGGATTTCATCTCCTTTGGGTATACAGTCAGAAGAGGGATTCTAAATAAAGCTGTTTAGATTTCTTTTCAAAAAACTCAATTAATTTCAAGGGACCTATTCACACTTTGTAATTCATTTTTCCTAAAAGCAGATGTAGCAAATTTAAATCAAATCCCTGAAGTATCTCTTCTGTATCCTCTCTATATTTTTAAATGGTTTGAAGATGCTACTTTATATTAGAATAGTTTATAACGTAAAAGACCCTTTCCTGCAGTGTTACATAAAACATAGTTTCTTCATAAAATTCCTTTTTTTTTTCCAACCACATATATGTGAGAAAACAAGTTATAACAAGGCAGGGATGTACAGATTAATGGTGCAACCCAGGTTCTAGCAGGCAGTAAGTAAAAGTCAAATTCCCAAGTAGCCAAATATATTTTAACTTCACAATGTGGTTTCTTATACTATGGTGCAAGTGTTGATTCCAGTATTCTCATTTTAAAAGCTCTTCAGCAAAAAAAAAAAAAAAAAAAAAAAACAGTGCCACATATAATCCTTTGACCTTAAGTGAATCTTATTTACCTGAGGATACATGACACTACAATCATTCTTAATGTAGCTATTTACTTGGGTTATTTGACAATGAGCAGATGATCCTTATTCAATCCTATATTTTCCTCATAAGACAGAAGACAATGCCTACTTTTAAACCATATTATTTGGTTCTAATGCATAGTACTTTTCAGATATCTGTGGTCTAATCGTAATGAAAGTAAATTTTAAGAGAGCCTTATTAATTAAAGTATATTTTTAGAATTAGCACTTATCCTGTTGAATCATGAGGACTGTGGACTTACTAGTAAGGAAAAGAGATAATTATACTGCACTTCTATGTAATTTTTAAAATGAATTTTATTGTGTATATTTGAAGTTTACAACATGGTATTATGAAATACATATAGATATATAGGGGTGTGTGTGTGTGTGTGTGTGTGTGTGTGTGTGTCTGTGTGTGTTTATATATATACACTATATAGCAGGCCTCTCTTAAGCACCTGAGGCACTGGAAAATTCCCTCGAAAATTGCATGATGCCAGTAGAGGCAAAATTCAATTGAATGAAAAAGACTTGAGCAGGAAGTCAGAAAAAGTACACTGAATGAGAAAGAGATGGCAGGCAGGTTTTAGCAGGGTGCCCATTATAAAGGAATCTCAGAGATAATCAGATCTTTTCCTAAAACCTGGACACAGACCACCTTTAGCCATTTTAAAAGCTTTATATTTCATTCATAGTAATGATATAACAGTGACTATTTATCTTAGTTGAATTCAAATGCAAGTAGTTTATTTGGGAGATAATCTCTGAAAACAGCCCAAGAGGAAGAGTGAGGTGAGACAAGGAAGGAAAAAAAAGCCAATAAAGGATGCCATATTGTGTCAGTTTCTAGGTGGACAACTAAAAGCTTAATACCACAAGGGAACTCTGGGGGGCCAGTGTAGAACACACAGTGTTATTCCACTTGCAGAGATGTTTATACACTAATCCCTATCGGTCGCTGTTTGAAGGTTGCCCCAGAGGACACAAAGCAGGCTCAGGGAGCCAGAGGGTGAGCCATAGGCTATGAGCTACATAGGCACCAACAGTGTCTCATGACTTAAGTGAATATGCAATGCCAAATAAATATCATCTTGCAGCAACCATGAGAATTAAACATTGTCATATTAATTTTGAAGATGAGAAAAACTGCAGCTCAAAAACAAATTCTATTGGAGCCAAATTTTCTCTAATTCTAAAGGCTTTATGGAAATAAAGTGGCCCATCTGGATGTAATGGAGACAGACACAGAGAGAGAGATAAGACACCGTCATTGGCATGCTGTAAATGCAGAACATTGAGGAAAGAATTTTAAAAGCACTTTAGTGTACCAAGTACATATTTGATCTCTCTGAAAGAAAGTTCAACACTTGGAGCCAAAGTCTTACTATGGGAAAATCAATCCATGGATTCTCATGGTCTTAATTATTCACATTTCTTCTGTTCACATGTAGTATTTATGTTTTCAGAATGAGAAAAAAACATACAAAGTTAGCTGTGAGAGATGAATCAAATTGGAGAAAGAGAAAAGTTGAAGTTATTTGGAGGATAATACTGGGTTGAATAGTGTTCCTGTAAAATTCATGTCCACCTGGAACCTGAGAATTTGACCTGATATAAAAACAGGGTATTTGCTGATGTAATTAGTTAAGATGAGGTCAAACTAGATTAAGGTGGGCCCTACAACCAGTGCTGGTGTCTTTATAAAAACAAACAAATAAACAACAAATAAAGACATAGAGAAGAGTGCCATGTGAAGACAGAACAGAGATTGGACTGATGCAGCCACCAGCCAAAGAGCCACCAGAAGCTAGGGAGAAACATGGACTAACTGCCCCTATTAAAAAGCATAGAGTGACAAGCTGGATAAAGAACCAAGTCCCATTTATATACTGTCTTCAAGAGACCCATCTTACATGCAATGACACACATAGGCTCAAAATAAAGATAAAGAGAAAATCTACCAAGCAAGCAAATAGAAAACAGAAAAAAAAGCAGGGTTTGCAATCCTAGTTTCAGACAAAATCAACTTTAAGCCAACAAAGATCAAGAAGGACATGGCACATACTCTAAAATCGATCACATGATCAGAAATAAAACACTCCTTAGCAAAGAACTGAAACTAAAAGAACTAAAATCGTAACGAAGGATCTCTCAGGCCACAGCACAATCAAATTAGAAATAAAAATTAGGAAATTCACTCAAAACCTGCAATTACATGGAAATTGAATAAACTACCCCTGAATGAATTTTGGGTAAATAATGAAATTAAGACAGAAATCAAGAAATTCTTTGAAACTAATGAGAACTAAGATACAACATATCAGAATCTCTGGGACACAGATAAGGCAGTGTTAAGAGGAAAATTTATAGCACTAAAGGCCTACATCAAAAAGTTAGAATGATCTCAATTTAACAACCTAACCTCACAACTAAAAAAACTAGAGAACTAAGAGAAAATCAGTCCCAAAGCTAGCAGAAGACAAGAAATAACGAAAATCAGAGTTGAACTGAAGATTCAGACATAAACAACCATTCAAAAGATCAACAAATACAGGAGCTGTTTTTTTTGAAAAAATAAAATTAACTGCTAGATGGACTAATAAATAAGAAAAGAGAGAAGATCCAAATAAACACAATCAGAAACAACAAGGGAGACATTATTACTGACCACACAGAAATACTAATAGCCACCAGAAATATTATGAACAACTCTATACACAGAAACTAGAAAATCAAGAAGAAATGGATAAATTACTGGACACATACAGCCTTCCAAAACTGAACCAGGAAGAAATTGAATCCCTGAACAGACCAATAACAAGTTCGGAAATTGAGTCAGTACTAAATAGCCTAACAACTGAAAAAAAAAAACAAAAAACAAAAAACACAGGACGAGATGGATTCACAGCTGAATTCTACCAGATGTACAAAGAAGAGCTGGTACCATTCCTGCTAATATCATTTCAAAAAAATTGAGGAGACTCCTCCCTAACTCGTTCTCTGAGGCCAGGATTATCCTGATACCCAAACCTGGCAGAAACACAATAAAAAAAGACAACTTCAGGCCAATATCCTTGATGAACACTGACGTAAAAATTCTCAATAAATTCCTGGCAAACCAAATTTAGCAGCAAATCAAAAAGCTAATCCACTATGATGAGGCAGGCTTTATCCCTAGGATGCAAGTTTGGTTCAACATCCACACAATTCAATAAATGTGATTCATCACATAAACTGAACTAAAGACAAAAACCACATTATTATCTCAATAGATGCAGTAAAGGCTTTCAATAAAATTCAAAATATCTTCATGTTAAAAACTCCCAATAAACTAGTTACTGAAAGAACATACCTCAAAGTAATAAGAGCCTTCCATGACAAAACCACAGCCAACATTATACTGACTGGGAAAAAGCTGGAAGTACTCCTTTTGGAAACCAGTACAGGACAAAGATGCCCTCTCTAACCACTCCTATTCCACATAGTATTGGAAGTTCCAGCCAGAGCAATCAGTCAAGAGAAAGAAATAAAGGGCATTCTAATAGGAAGAGAAGAAGTCAAACTATCCCTGTTTGCAGACAACATGATTCTATATCTAGAAAGCCCCAAAGTCTTTGTCCGAAAGTTCCATCAGCTGATAAACAACTTCAGTAAAGCCTCAGGATATGAAATCAATGTGCAAAAATTGCTATCATTCCTATACACCAACAACAGTAAACCTGAGAGCCAAATCAGGAATGCAATCCCATTCACAATTGACACACACACACACACACACACCCCTAAGAATACAGCTAATCAGGGAGGTGAAAGATCTCCACAAGGAGTAAAAAATACTGCTCATATAAATCAGAGATGACACAAACAAATGGAAAAACATTCCACGCTCATGGATAGGAAGAATCAATATTGTTAAAATGGCCATACTGCCCAAAGCAATTTAATGTTATTTCTATTAAAAAACTGCCCAAAGCAATTTAATGTTATTTCTATTAAAAAACCAATTACATTTTTCACAGAACTAGAAGAAACTATTTTCAAATTCATATGGAACCAAAAAAGAGCCCAAATAGCCAAGATAATCCTAAGCAAAAAGAACAAAGCTGGAGGCATCATGCTACCCAACTTCAAACTATGCTAGGGACTACAATATTCAAAGCAGCATGGTACTGGTACAAAAAGAGACCAGTGGAACAGAATAGAGAACCCAGAAATAAGGCCACACACTTACAACTGTGTGATCTGCAACAAACCTGACTAAAATAAGCAACGGGGAGAGGACTCCCTATTCAATAAATGATTCTGGGATAACTTGCTCCCCATATGCAGAAGATTGAAACTGGACCCCTTCCTTACACTAGATACAAAAATTAATTCAAGATGAATGAAATACTTAAATGTAAAACTCAAAACAATAAAAGCCCTGGAAGACAATCTAGACATTATTATTCTGGACATAGAAACAGGCAAAGATTTCATGATGAAGATGACAAAATCGATCAAAACAAAAGCAAAAATTGAAAAATGAGATCCAATCAAAGAGCTACTGCACAGCAAATGAAACTATCCACATTGTGAACAGACAAACTACAGAATGAGGGATAATATTTGGAAACAATGCATCTGACAAGGGGCTAATATCTAGCACCTAAGAGGAGCTTGTACAAATGTACAAGAAAAAAAAACAACCACATTAAAAAAGTGTGCAAAGGACACAGTCACTTTTACAAAGAAGACATACATGATGTTAACAATCATATGAAAAAAAGTTCAACATCACAGATCATTAGAGAAATGCAAATCAAAGCCACAATGAGATACCATTTCACACCAGTCAGAATGTCCATTACTAAAAAGTCAAAAAATTCAGATGCTGGCAAAGTTGTGGAGAAAAAGGAATGCTTATACACTGTTGGTGGGAAATTAAACTAGTTTAAACATCGCGGAATACTGTGTGGCAATTCCTCGATGACATAAAAACAGAAATACCATTTGACCCAGCAATCCTGTTACTGAGTATATACCCAAAGAAATATAAAATGTTCTGTCATAAAGACCCAGGCACATGTATGTTCATTGCAGCACTATTCACAATAGCAAAGACATGGAAACAAACTAAATGGCCATCAATGGTAGACTGGCTAAAGAAAATGTGATACATATATATATGGAATACTATGCAGCCATAAAAAAGAATGAGATCATGTCCTTTGCAGGAATATGGATGGAGCTGGAGTTCATTATCCTTAGCAAACTTACACAGGAACAGAAAAACAAATACCACATGTTCTCACTTATAAGCGGGAGCTACTTTATGAGAACATATGAGCACATAGAAGAGAACAAAACACACTGGGGCCTATTGGAGGGTGGAGTTTGGGAGGAGGGAGAGGATCAGGAAAAATAACTAATCGTTATTAGGCTAAATACCAGGGTGACGAAATAATCTATACACAAACCCCCAGGACACAAGTTTACTTACATAACAAACCTGCACATGTACCCCTGACCTTAAAATAAAAGTTAAATTAAAAAAAATAAATTTGGGAGAAGATAGATATCCAGGGAAAATACTCAGTCTAGGAATAAACAATGAACTTTATATAATATATAAACAATAAACAAACAATGTAACTTTCATGTACCTGAACCTCACTTATGCAATAAAAGATTTAAGGAAGACCAATCCTCTGAAATTTCTCTCTATAATGCTGTTATTTTCAAACCAGACAACCACTGAAACATGGAGATGTTAGGACAGGGAATTTTGTGCAGAACATAAATACTGCAGTGTTTGTTTGTTTTTTTTAAGAAGGGGGATTCCAGTCCATAAAGGGAAGATATTACTATTAAATAATAGTCAGATTCCCTAAATGCTATATATGTTTTCAAAATTAAATGTGTTGAAATGTTTATGTTAAAAAAGCAAAGTCACAACATAATTATTTAGTTTGAATGAAAACGCATCTCTATTTCAGTCACTACGTAACATTTTCACACTTTAGTATATAATTGAGAGTTTTTTGTTACACAAGAAGGTTCACAACTGGAGAAGAAAATGACATTTCTGAAATTCTTCTGGATGAGAGACATGTTACAGTTCCTTCCAGCTGCATTGAGTATATTAAGAACAAGAACATTTCAATTAGAAAACAAGCACCCATTTTTATTCTTTAAAAAGGAAGGCATTTTTAAAGGAAAAAGAGTTAAATACTTTTTCTTACCTGTAGTTATTTAGGCTTTTAAAATTCCTCAGCAGAGTAACTATTTCATTATTGTATTTCTCCTAGGTAATGGTCCCCTTGTATGGGGATAAAATCAAAGTAAAGGTAATTTATTGTCTACTAAAATGTTCAGCTCTGTCAGCATCCAAAACATGAGATCGTCTATATGAGCCCAAATTCAAATTATAAAGATTAATTTTATTAAAGTGCAGCAACAAGCAGAAATTTTCCCCAATACAATAAATCTTTCAGATGGATTAGAGACCTTGAATTACAACCTGTGATGTTATCTTGCCCTCTTAAACATGATTATAAAAGCTGTAGTTAATGGACTTGTTCATAGGCATTCCCATTTCTTACTTCCAAAAATGTACCACAAAATATTTTTCTTCAAATTCTCAGGAATTAAACTATGAAATAAACAACTGAAAGAAACTCATAATTAAAAATAATTTATGTTTGTAAGTATATATATATATATATATATGTTTTTACAAATATGTTAATCAAAATTATATGTTAGAAATGTTTCTAAGTAAAGTCCTAAAAAGCAGAACCTCAGTTTTAAACAATTAAGATGGGTGATAAAAATCATGGCCTGCCGAGTCTCTCTATCATCACCAGAAATGCAGCTAGTCTTCAGAGCCCACGGCAAAAATTCTGTCCTCACAGGAGGAGCTAACGCCAGGCCAGCCGCTTCCTGTCTGCGTGGACATTTGTTCTTTCCTCAAAGACAAGATCTTGCAAGTGTCTTTTCACTTCATTATACCCGGAGCGTCAAAGCCATCAGGAAATGCTCAGACTCACCAACCACCTGTAATGGAGGCATCTGGACTAAGGTCTGGTCCTGTTGGGTTTGTGACCACATACTGATTGCTGTGATTTGAGTTTGCTTTTTGATTATAATTAATGTTAAGAATAAACCCTTGAGGACTAGACAATATGTTTCTTTGGCTTTCAACACTGCCTCTTATAACTGAGATAAAGCCTTACTTTCTTTTCTCTCCTCTAAAGCAGTGCTTCCAATTTCTAAATGTTTGCATTTTTAAGTTTTCTACCCACTGCTTTTGTTCCTCACTGGTTAGGACCTTTATCTAATGTCCCTCTCAATACATCCTGAGAGAATTTTAGAGTCACCAAACCTATGCCTTTTTGTTACCTGTTTGAAACAAGTTGCCTGGGCTTATTGTAGATATTTTTTTTTATCCCATGAATAGTCAATATAGGGAAAGCTTTTCTTAACTTTTCTAATAATCAGTGCTATACATTTTGGCCATATTATGTAGTGGGCTACCTCCAGTGGTTTCAAACTTCTCAAGGTGTTCATGCAATTCTGTCATAGGGTGAACCGCCAAATTGGGTTTCAGCCCAGAATGCCAGTGGGTTCTTGGCTTGTGCAGGAAGGAACTCAAGAGTGATTCGACAGGGAAAAGTGAAAGCAACTCTATTAAAAAAGTAAAGGAATAAAAAGATGGCTACTCCAAAGGCAGAGTACCCCTGACGGCTATTTGTTGGCTGTTTTTATGGCTATTTCTTGATTACATGCTAAACAAGGGGTAGGTTGTTCATGAGTTTTCTGGGAAAGGGGCAGGGGATTCCTAAAACTGAGGACTCCCTTCCTTTTCAGACCATAGAGGGTAACTTCCAGATCTTGTCATGGCATTTGTAAACTTTCAAGGCACTGGTGGGAGTCTTCTTTACCATGCTCATGTATTATAATTAGTGTATAATGAGCAGTGAGGACAGCTAGAGGTTGCTTTTGTCACCATCTTGGTTTTTGTGGGTTTTGGACAGCTTCTTTACCCATCCTGTTTTATTATATGGGGGTCTTTGTGACCCGTTTCTTGAGAAACAAGTTCTGTGGAACTCCTATCTCAATTATAATCAAGATAAGTGGAGCTATGTAGGGTTTCATGTGTGGCTGATACTGGGTGTGACTTTAAATCTGTTAGGCAGATTTTAAAAATCCATAAAATGGGGATTCAAAACTGTAACGCCTTTCATTAATGGGGACAAAGGTGTATAGAATCTGATAGCAGCTAGCACAGGGATGCAGAAGGACTGACTGCCTTCCCACAGCTTAGGCCAAACGCTCAGGCGCTCCACCTGCTTGTTCTTTCTCCTGCTGGGTTTTGGTGCCCTTTCCTCAGCACAACCATTAATTGTTGCCATTTCTTTGTCATTCATTCCTTTCTTCACTTCTTTCTAAAGAGATCCTAAGCACCAAATATAGTACAACAACGGTGCTAATAACAGTAACTTATTTTCAAGATTTCCCCCTAAATGCCAGCATTCCACTAGGCCCCTTCTCCTAAAGATAAATGATTTGGTGAAAAGTGATATAGAATGGTAATTGAAGTAAAATTATAGATCCACCACATGAGACTGGAGGTACAATTTGGAACAGATTCTTTCTGGGTTAGGCATGATCTTATACACTGCAAGGCCGAGTCATATTAGATCTTCATTAGGACCATGATATACTTTCTCCTTTACTTGTGCAAAGCTTATTTTTGTGACACTTTTAGTAACTGCCTCTCTATTCACATATTAATAAAAATTTAAATATTTTTTGGAGCTCAAAATGTAAATGAAGCATGTAGATGAGGGGTCCCCAACCACCTATTCATCCATGACCTTTTAGGAACTGGTTGCACAGCAGGAGGTGAGTGGCAGATGAAGGAGCAGTGCCGCCTGAACTCTGCCTCCTGTCAGACCAGTGCAGCGTTAGATTCTCGTAGCATTAGATTCCTTATGCTAAGGAAAGAGGGCGCCTGTTGTGAACTGCACATTCAAAGGATCTAGGGTGCACGCTCCTTATGAGCATCAAACTAATATGCCTGATGATCTCAGGTGGAAGAGTTTTATCCTGGAAACCATCCCCCCCACGAAACTGGTCCCTGGTGACAAAAAGGTTGGGGACAACAACTGTAGACTATACAATAAATGTCTGACCAAGAAGGCCCTGAAGTTCCGATCAGTTTCACTAAAACTTACACAGGTTTCTTCCAGGCTATAGGCCCCTGGCCTTCTTTCCCTTACAGCATTGACTTTAGACTAAACTTTTTTTTTTTTTTTTTTTGACAGAGTCTCTCTCTGTCACCCAGGATGGAGTGTAGTGGCGTGATCTCGGCTTACTGCAACCTCCGCCTCCCAGGTTCAAGCGAATCTTCTGCCTCAGCCTCCCGAGTAGCTGGGACTACAGGCATGCACCACCATGCCTGGCTAATTTTTGTATTTTTAGTAGAGATGGGGTTTCACCATATTGGCCAGGCTGGTCTCGAACTCCTGACCTCATGATCTGCCCGCCTCAGCCTCCCAAAGCACTGGGATTACAGTTGTGAGCCACTGCACCCGGCCTAGAATAAACTTTTTTTTTTTTTTTTCTTTGAGATGGAGTCTCATTCTGTCACCCAGGCTGGAGTATGGCGTGATCTCAGCTCACTGCAAGCTTCGCCTCCTGGGTTCACACCATTTTCCTGCCTCAGCCTCCCGAGTAGCTGGGACTACAGGCACCTGCCATTGCACCCGGCTAATCTTTTTGGGTTTTTAGTAGAGACGGGGTTTCACCGTGTTAGCCAGGATGGTCTCGATCTCCTAACCTTGTGATCTGCCCGCCTCGGCCTCCCAAAGTGCTGGGATTACAGGCGTGAGCCACTGTGCCCCGCCAGAATAAACTTTTAATAGTAAATTCTCTGCCTATTTAAGATGTAAATCTTCTACAACCCAAGAATGTCTTTCTCTTGAACCTGGGAGCTAACTCTTTGAAATGCAATCATCAGAAATCCCTGGGCACCTGTCTCAGTGGGAGAATGAGTGCCCAACTTCCCTAAATAACAATTAGCAAACCAAGGTAGCCTAATCACACTGACCAAACTACCCACTTAGGCGATCTAGTCCTTTCCTACCAGCTCACTCCAGTGCTTATAAGCACTCCTGCCTTTTCTTTCAGTGGAGCTGAGTTCAGCCTCTTTTCCTTGTTAAAACAGTATTGATCCCTCTTGCAATACCCTTGAATAAAATCTTTCGTGCCTGTTTAACTCCATCTGGTAGAATTTTTCTTTAACATGTGAAAAGGAAATAATATGGAAAAAGTTAGAATATGCTAGAATATATCATGGCTTTGTTTTCTTTGCTGTAAGTACATTTATAAGCATTCTTGTCATTGAACCAGCAAGAGGGATAACGATGGAAATGACTGAATTAGCATTGATTAGGACATCAGGATAGACGAGGCAGACGAGCGCTCAGAACAAATGGTACTTGCATGGTTTGACAAGCTTTTCTACTGGATTAAATATATGACCATTCGGGGAGTTCTTGCAGCCATACAGTAAGATTCTGCAGCAAGGTGCTATGCATGGCAAAGACAATGCAGCTGTAACATGATGAGTGATTGCTCCAGTCTTTCGCACAATCCTCTCCTCAAACAAAAGGTGCTGAAGATTTTGGTGAGTAGAAGAAAGGTTAAAGACTGTCTGTATTAGTCAGTTTTCACACTGCGAATAAAGACATACCTGAGACTGGGTAATTTATAATGGAAAGGGGTTGAATGAACTCACAGTTTTACATGGCTGGGGAGGCCTTACAATCATGGTGGAAGGCCAGCAAGGAGCAAAGTCATGTCTTACATGGTGGCAGGCAAGAGCGTGTGCAGGGGAACTCCCCTTTTCAAAACCATCAGCTCTCATGAGAATTATCACTATCATGAGAACAGCATGGGAAAGACCTGCCCCCATGATTCAATTACCTCCCACCAGGTCCCTCCCATTCATGGGAGCTACAATTCAAGATGAGATATGGGTGGGGACACAGCCAAACCATATCATTGTCCTATAATGGTATATAATTTTCTTAATCTTGTATATGATTGGTTGCATACAGCACACTTTTCACTATCTTTTTATGTGATTTTGTTTTAGCACATATTGATTGAAAAATACTGCAACTTCATGAAAACATGACAAATATTTTTTCATAAATAGATTATTTTGATGTATCAGATTACGGAGGGTTATTTCTGTATTCCTACAAAATTTTATTATAGTTGCCAAAGAGTTTTATCTAGGGCTCTTCTGATGTCTTTGGACATATTAGTCTAAGTAAGTGATTTATTGTAGTGCACCAGGTTTGTATACGTATGTAACAGGACTACATTTAAGCTTCCAGAATCCAATTTCAGAAAAAAAAAAAAAGCTCAAGCCATATCTTCACAGGATTGTCAATCCAGAGGTAAGGGCTCTGTCCACTCAGAAACACCCAGATGATGGAGGCACAAGGAGAGAACAAATACAAGCCCTTAGCTTTCCAAAGATAATAAAAGTGAGTATTTTAAAAGGCAGGCTTTAGGCCAAATAGTAACTGATATTATCCACAATTTCATTAGCCAACTCCTATCTTCATATAACAGTACTTTACAGAAGCTCCTGTTATGAAAACTTATTATTATATTTGTTTTTCTTTAAATATGCAGATGCAGTTAAGGGTCATGCATGGAGTTTATTATGCTAATTTTCTATTACTTCTAAGAATCCAAGTTTAGCCATGTGCAGTTCATAGTTGGCATTGCCAAAAGACAAAATGTCACTTAGAAAAAGCGAGAAGCCCTTTGTTCCTTAAAAATTAAAGTAATATGAAAAGTAAAATATCACAGTACTATTGAGAAGAAAATTAGAAAATTTCCTGGAATCAATCAGCCAAAGATAATTGAGTTATTAAGAAACCATTTGAGTATGTATAGGTGAAAAGCCAAATTTTGTTCCATCTACAAAAGCTTTGCAGTGTATCTGAGACATCTAAATTGCTTTTATTAATATATATATAAAATGTTTTATTTTTGGAAGTATGATGGACTAATTGCCTAACAAAGTAAGTGAGTCCTATGAGCATGCTATGCAAATGATTTTATAAAAGGTCATTTTTATTAGCAACTGTGGTCAAATCAAATATGCATTTTCTGAAATGATGTGGCACATAATGTGCTGATACATTCAAAGACTGTGGATCTTAAACCCAAGAAAGCCTATTTTAGGAGGCTAAGTATAAATTAAACAAATCTGAGTTATTTGTAATATACTAAGCATTCACTTCACACATGTTTATTTATGATGTACTGGGTGGTCAGCCTTGGAGAGGGCACAGTCACCTCCCTTGCTTATTCAGGACTTTGAAGCCATAGAGTGCTTTATTTCCAGACGATCTAGTGCCTGTTCAATAAGTAACTGCTACTGTGCCTGAAGAAATATTTGTAGAACATACACTAGGTATAGGACACTGTTCTAGAATTTAATAATACAATGGTGAAAAAGATAAGCAAGCTTCCTACTCACTGGAAACCATCTCCAGTAGGAAAGACAAACCGTAAATAAACAAAGAAATGGGATCTCTTCAGACAGCTTTGAAACAAGGTAGAAGGGTAGAGTGACCTTTGTTTCAGTGGAGTTGAGTTCAGTTTCCCTCCCCTGTTGCAATAGTCTTGACCCCTATCACAATAACTGTGAAAACATCGTCCTTGCCTCTCTGTGGAAAACATTTAATAGAAGGATTGAGAAAAACTTCTTGGAGCTAAAACCAACCAACCAGGAGCCAAAACAAAAATTTCATTTCAAACAGAAAGAGCTGATGCAAAAGCTCCTTGCCCCGAGATCATTTTTAATGTAAATATTTTCCATAGGTAAATAAAAATGCTGCAGACCTCAGGTGTTTGCTATTGCTCATCAAAAAAAGATGTCCAAAACCAGTCACCAACGGACTAGAGTTGGACAGCAAATATGCTTCGTTTGGCCAGCACAAGAGTTGGTTGTTGTTTTGCCTGTTAGTTTTGTTTTATTAGTTCAGACCAACAATCAAAAGTTGTGAAATTTCAAACTAAAATCCAGATTTCTGTCTTCTCTTTAGAAACCAGAACACCTGGAGTCTTGGGATCAGAACTGCAGCACAGCAGGCATCAGCTGGAGCTGGTGGCCATTGTGCATCTTAGATGAGGTGTGAAGCTTAGGATCACATTGGCGGTTATTTTGTCACTTTCTTCTTTGGCACCAGCACTGAGGCCAAAGTTCAGTTGCCATTTCTCTTTGTTTTCATACCGTTGGTTTTCCCTGTAACTATATTTCCATCAAAGTAAGGAAAGAAAAGTTAGGTTTACAGAATTCTGTGTTTCAAGAAAAATGGTGGCAAAATACATAAACCAGTCCTTCTGTCAGCTGAATACAATTCAGCCATTCATTTATATTTTGTCCTGGTCCTATTAGGCATATGAGTTTGAGATACTTGAACTAGGGTGTTAAAAATCAAGAGCATGACATGTTAATGACCTTGATTGTGATGATTATTTCACAAGGTCTATCTCTCTATCTACCTATCTAAAACTATTATGTTGTACACCTTAAATGCAATTTTAAACAGTCAATTATACCTTCATAAAGTTGGGGAAAAATTGAGATGATTTAAAATTGCTTTGTAGAAAAATAAAATAGAATAATTGCATTTGTTAGGCTGCTACTGTGGGACAAGCATGGGTGTCCGGATGATTTGAACTTGAGTCTCAGTTTCAACATTTAACTAGCATTATCATGAGCCAGTTAAATACTCCTCTCTTCTTCAGGTTCCTCATCTGTAAATAGATTGATTTGGATGTATAATAATCAGCCTTGTCACATTATTCTCAGAATTAAATGAGTTAACCTACAAGTACCTAGTACCTGAGAGACACTCAATTCATGTAAAATACTCCTAATTACATGTATAAGTTGTGGTCTGGCAGATAAGCAATGAGAAGAATGACTCACCACACCTGAGTTGTATCAGGGGTTCTCACAAGGTTGTTAGGAAGGAAAGAGACTGGGGAAAGCATAACATCCTTCAGCGCACAGTGTGTGCTCGCTCTGAGCTGTCTTCTTTACTCTCATTATTATTAGAACAATATTTTAATGTTGTAGGTTAACTCTGTTTTACAGACAAGAAAGAGGAGGTATAAGAAAGGTAACTTGCCAAGGTCACACAGGAATAGGAGAAAGAGAGATGCACATATGCAAACCTTTCATAGCCCGTTCCCTTTTTACCACCTCCAGCTGGAATAGATGTAGAGCCATGTTGAACCATAGAAATAAAAGCATTTCTAGACCACTGTCTTTGTCATACTTGGGCATGCATAAGAATCACTTGCAGAGCTCATTAAAAATCTCCTACCACCAGGGACTGTCATTCAGTGATCGGTCCCATCCATTTCATTTTGAGAGGCACCAATGAATTGTCTTTCTGGTCTCATAAACTAATATTTAATTGAAAATAGTAGAAAACGTTGAAGAATTCCAAATGGTACCTGAAGGTAGACACTGAATAAGAATGGATAGAACACAAGCTTCGAATGTCCTGGACATTTTAAAATTGTCTCAGGTAGTGTTTTAATTAGGGTAGTGTTCAGAGGACAGACAAGATTTAGAGTGAAATTTAACTAAAATAATTAAATCTCAATGAAAAATCTGGATCATGCTTTGTTCATTGTCTGTAGTAAGACATTTTTAGGTAGTTTGTTTATTCAAGTATAGAATGAATATGTTTAATTTCATACTAAAATATTAATACTTAGAATATTTCTTAATTACACCTTATATACAAACCATTCACATTTAAATGTGAATAATTTTGACATACTTCAACCCGAAATGAGAGTCTTTCCTGTATCCACTACCAGTTTCATTGTATCTTTCCTGGTGAAAACACTGAGAAGACTCATTATAGAAAACAGAAGACATTGCAGGAAATTACTGTGGATACAAAGAGAAGTAAAACTGAGTCTCTATCTTCTTCCTTATTTTTTAGATAAAATTAATTGTAGGACCTAAAATTTAAGTGCTGCCGTGGCATCTTTGAGTTGCTTGGCACCAAAGGCCTATTGATGAGCTCCCAGCTCTTGCCAAATATTCCCGTCACTCCTTGGGAAAGACTCCCCACCCAGGTAGTCTCCCAATCAGCCAGACCAGCTGTCCCCGACCTTGTCCTCAACCTCACGGGTTTTAGTTCCCTGTCAGCCCACAAAACTATTCAAACAACCGATTGCATTCTCCTGTGAGAACCAGAGGACACCCACTCACCAGTTACTACAAAGCCTGCCTCCCACAGCCCTGTTGTTTCCCTTTGCTTCTGAGTATACACCCCTGTATTACCATGTGTTGTGTGAAATGTAACGTCTCCTACCTCGGGACATTACGAGTATAGCTAATGCATATAATGCTGCCAATATCATCTGTGCGGTGCTGGGTTTCGCGTGTTTGGCTTTCTTACATTATTTAGGGCAAGAATCTCTCCCTCACCAACAGGGTGAATAGGGTAGACAAGACACAGAACACCTAGAAACCTCAAAGTCTTCAAGCATTTACTTACTGTGTAAATGTCTTTTTTCTCTGTGATTAGCCTGATGTGAAACCTTACTTTTACCTAGTGTAGAACATAAGAAATAATGATTTCTCTTTGAAGTCAAAACACCTGAATTTGAATTCTGCTTCTGCTATTTCCACACAGTGCTTGGGAAAAGTTACTAAGCTTTAGATTTCTCATCAATAAAATGTCATTCTTCTGACATAGCGTTGTGAAGAAAGTTATGTATGATACTATACATTAAATATTTAGTGCACGTCTTTGGTTGGTAGGATTAGATAATAAACATCAAACACTTAGCAAAGTTCCTACAACCTAGTAAGAGGTAAAAACCAGTAAGTATTTTTTCTTTTTTCTTTTTTTTCCTTTTGAGACAAGGTCTCATTCTGTTGCCCTAGCTGGAATGCAGTGGCACCATCATGGCTCACTGCAGCCTTGACCTCCCGGGCTCAAGCGTTCCTCCCACCTCAGCCTCCTAAGTAGCTGGCACTACAGGCACGTACCACCACACTCGGCTAAATTTTTTATTTTTTTTGTAGACACAGAGTTTTGCCATGTTGCCAGGCTGATCTCCAACTCCTGGACTCAAATCAGTCTGCCTCAGCCTCCCAAAGTGCTGGGATTACAGATATAAGCCATGGCACTGGCCCAAAGCCAGTAAAAATTTTTTCAGGACAAACTGGAAAGTGTAACCAAGATGAAAATGAATGCCAGTCATTGTGCATCACTGTCCTGGCTCAGGCAGGTGTGAGCATTACTTGGCATCTGGGCTTTCTAAAGCTCGGAGCCCATGGGAACTGGAGGAGGAAGTTCCCTCCAAGCAAAGTGGTTCAGGCACCTAGGAAGACTTGAGGTTGCCAAGACAAGGAGAGCAGATGGGTAATGCTGGTTAAAAAACGAGGGCCCTGGGTCAATTTCAGAAGAGTTAGATGCCAAGATGTCTAACATGGAGACCACAAAGGTCATGTGCATGGCTATGAGGATCGACACCAGGTGGAACGCAGACAATTCATCTGAAAGCTGTTGGCCCAAAAATCTGCTTACCTAATAATAAACCAACCCGTATATTCCTTAATCCATTTCATATGTGATACATTAAATGTTTTTAAGTAGTCTTCCTTCATTGTTACTCTGTCTTTGGCTTTTTAAAAATATATAGCCATAAATGAATGTAATATATTATAGCTAAAATAATCCAGAAACCTAGGAGACTATTTTCAAATTTCCACTGTGATGATTAATACTCCAGCGCACAGCTTTGGCTATAAAGGTGCTTTTTTAATTCCTGCATTTAGAATCATTTCTTTTTTTTATTATACTTTACATTTTAGGGTACATGTGCACAAAGTACAGGTTTGTTACATATGTATACATGTGCCATGTTGGTGCGCTGCACCCATTAACTGGTCATTTAACATTAGGTATATCTCCTCATGCTATCCCTCCCTCCCCTCCCCTCTCCCCACCACACAACAGGCCCTGGTGTGTGATGTTCCCCTTCCTGTGTCCATGAGTTCTCATTGTTCAATTCCCGCCTATGAGAGAACATGTGGTCTTTGGTTTTTTGTCCTTGCAATAGTTTGCTGAGAATGATGGTTTCCAGCTTCATCCATGTCCCTACAAAGGACATGAACTCATCATTTTAAAGACACATGAAACAATGCTCATCATCACTGGCCATCAGAGAAATGCAAATCAAAACCACAATGAGATACCATCTCACACCAGTTAGAATGGCGATCATTAAAAAGTCAGGAAACAACAGGTGCTGGAGAGGATGTGGAGAAATAGGAACACTTTTACACTGTTGGTGGGACTGTAAACTAGAATCATTTCTTAAATTCTGAGAAATGGCATTACTAGGTCAATAATTAGGAAGACTTTTACATTTTTAAATTTAAGATTGTTTTCCACAGTAATTCAATTTGCGCTCCCATTAGTAATATATGATATTACTTGCTTAACAAAATTTGAACAGATTTCTTAATATTACTTTAAATGATTTTTGTTAAATTGATTTCCTGTGTTATTAATAAGTGGGTGGATTTTTAAATTTACTTTTATAATAAATGTAGTTTCTCATTTATGAATTGGCTGCCCAGGTTGTTCGATTCTTTATTAGCTTAAAGGGTCTTAGTGTTTTGGCATCAATAGGAATAGACTCTTTTTATAATAAAAGATACTCTATTTGTTGCAAATAGTGTCTTCACTTTATTGTTTATCTTTTGTTTTCAATTATGTATTTTTGTCTTTTTGAAATAAAAATCATACACAAGTTTTAAAGGGCTATGCAGCCAAATAGTCCACTTTTTTCTATGTGTACTTGCTGTTACTTTTAAACTAGGAAAGTCTGCCATCTGGAGATCTGACAAATACTTTATATATTATTCAGTTCCTTATGATTTAGTTTTTAAACTTCTTTAATGCATTAGAAATCTATTTTTTTGTGTTTTGTGAGGTTGAGGGTTCTAATTTCTGGCTTGGTATTTATCAGATAAAGGATCTTAATTTGTAACTCTAAATTCTTTTATCTTTTTAATCCCTAGAGTCTTCACTTTCCCCATGGCTAAGTATGAAAAGAGATAAAAGGTTACAGATGTGAATGTGAAAGACTGATTGTTGTTTTCCTAATTAACGTGGACCGAGAGTCTGTGAGGGAGAATGACTTTCTTTGAATGTTTTCATAGTCCCCTTAATAACATGACTTTTGCTTGTTTGTATCAAATTAAGGCAGAAATGACTTAGATAGATTGGCCCAAACATACTTAAAGTACTCATAATTAGGCAAAATAGTAAATAAAGGAACATAGAGACTCTCAAGTTTTGCTAGAATCTATCATCTGTGAAAGGTAAATATAAACACATGACTTTTAGATTATTAGAAAAAGTAGAAGCACACTTCTTTTTAAGAGAAACTGTATATGGAATTTTGGCAGAAAACAGGCTTTATCTGGCCAAATGTGGGGCATTTGGCTGTGAGACTGGACAGAAAGTGATCTTAACAAAGGGTTTTGGCATGAATTAAGCAGAGCTGCAAAGAACAGATTTCTGTTGCCACTCTTTGTAAGGTCCACAGGACTGCAGTTTTAGACAAAACAATCCATCGGAACCAAGGAAGGAGGACTCATGCAGAAGTTCAAGTTCAAAGAGGGGTCCCAAATGCCTTCATGGTGTATGGAGAAGATACAGAAGGCCAGGGCCTTGACCATAAAACATACTACTCCCCCAAGCTCTTTCTCCAGTGGCTTCTGCCTGTATCTTTTGGCAGAAAAGTAAATGAGGGTTGAGAGCAGAGAGGGAGATGGCAGAATTGGGACGCCAAGACACATACAGCGTTGCTAAGTAGTATAAAGGGAACAGAAAGAGGGGAAGAATGAGGCTAGGACACTTAGGGAGACTTGTTTATCATTTTAAACATGTTTTTGTTCATCTACGTGTTTTCTGGCTTCTTTGCTTGTATATTTGTTTATCTGTACCTATGTACCAAGTATTATGTTCAGAACCAAAGATAAATAAGCCTAAATATTCTGAACCTTCATCCATTCACCGAATATTCACTGAGGTTCTACTATGGGCCATCACCCTCTTTAGGAGTTTGAGATACATGCGAGAACAAAACAGACATGGTCTTCTCACTTATAGGAGCTCTACTTATCTCTCTCTCTTAAAATATTTAAAACATAGAAACAAATGAAAACATATCACATATTCCTGTATTATCTCCAGGTTTCACAAATGTTAAAATTTTGCAAGTTTTATTTTTAAAAGTTAAATCTTTTATTTCATTATCGCTACAGTTAGAGCTGCTTTAACCACTCTCTGATTTCATGTTCCTTCCGATCTTCAGGGAAGTAATTAATTGTCTTGACATTGGCAGTCTTCCAATTTTTAAAAAGTATATTACTACACACATACTTGTTCATGAAAAACTTGTAGTGCAATTTTATAATTTGAAGATTTTGAAATGATGTCTTAGGTATGAAATGACAACTCATTTTTTATACTTCACATCAGGATTTCAGACAATTCACACACATTTATTAAATATCCTCTATGCCACAGGAAATACTCTAAGTGTTAGAAGAAAACAGTAAAGAAAACAAACTAAAGTCTTTTCACTCATGAAGCTTATATTCTAATAGGATAATAGACAATGAACAACAAAATATGAAATATTCGATTAAGGCTGCTGTTACAAACTGAATTTTGTACCTCCCAATATACATATGTTGAAGGTCTAACCCTCAAAGTGACAAATATTTAGAGAGAGAAACTTAAGGGGGGAATAAGATTAAGAGAGGTCATTAGGTAGGGTTTTGATCCCACAGGACATGTGTGCTTATAAAGAGACACCACCAGATAGTTCTCTGAAATTGAGAGGCCTTGTGAGGACACAGCAA
Source organism: Hylobates moloch (assembly GCF_009828535.3). NCBI lineage: Eukaryota > Metazoa > Chordata > Mammalia > Primates > Hylobatidae > Hylobates > Hylobates moloch. The sequence goes on along the minus strand of NW_026652280.1, from coordinate 18,765,610 downwards.
GATGCCACTCATCTGCAAGCCAAGAAGACAGCTCTCACCAGGAATCCAATCTGCTGACACCTTGATAAGGACTTAGAACCTCCAGATGAGTGAGGATGTATATTTCTGTTGTTTAAGCCACCATCCTGTGGTGTTTTGTTATGGCAGCCCAAGCTGACTAATGCAGTGGCTTTATAATTGATAAGTGCTAACAAGAAAAATTAAGTAAGAAAAGGGAGAGGAAGTAATAGGGTTCAGATCGAAGCTGAGATGAAGCATCCAGGGAGGTATTAACCAAGAAGCTAATCTTGAGGAAAGCTCTGAAGAAAATAAAGGAACTGGTCATTTGGCTACATGAGCAAACACAGAACTGCAAGTTCAAAGACTGAGGCAGAAGCATCCCTGGTGCACTCTAGGAAGAGGACGAGGTCAGGATGGCTGGAGTAGAGGGAAAGAGGGGAAGGGAGGGAAGAGATGGGGCCTAAGAATAACAGAAGCCAGATCATGTAGAAACCAAGGGAGAGTATTTAGGCAGAAGAATGATAGCATCCAACATTCATTTGAACAAATCGCTGTGAAAAGTCCTGTTGAGAAAAGACAGAAAGAACCAAGGGCAGCAGCAGGGAAACCTCTTATAAAAACTCATTTCAGTGACAAAAGTGAAAGGTAATGGTGGTTTCAATCAGACAGGTGGCAGTGGGGTGATGGGAAGTGATCAGGCTGGAGATCAATTTTGAAAGATCTAAGCAACTGTCAGAATCATCTTGGCAGTAAAAGAAGTGAGAAAGACTGCATGGGGAAAGCTTTGAGCTCCCAGGAGCCAAAGTCTAAGACGTGCAGATGAGATGACTAAATGGGTTGTGAGACAGAGGGGTCTGGAATTTAGGGGAAAGATCTGGGCTGGAGGTCTAACTTTAAAGTCATTAGCACCAGGTTGACATTTAGAGCCACAAAAATTGATGAGGTCACTTAAAAAGTAAATGTTCCTTGAAAAAAGAAGTCCAGAGGAAATTGTAGAGATGACCATCAACCAGATTTGGCCAGATTTCTGGCCAAGACTGAGAGATTGGCCAGAAATTTAGGAGGAGAACGAGGTGTCATAGCTGGATGTTAAATGAAGAAAAAAGTTTCAAGGGAAGTCATCAGATGCATCAAATTTATCAATGTTGATGCATGTAGATCAAGGACATTCATTCACTTCCCATATATTCTATCATACAAATATAGCCATTTTTATTTATATACTCCTATAATAATACATACTTTGGTTATTTATGAGGTTTCACTTTTATCCGTCATGTAGCAATGATTATCTGTGTTCATGAATGACATGCTTTAGGGTATAAGTAGATGAAAAAATGTTGATTTGTGGAATATACATCCTCAACTTTTCTAGCTGTTGCTAAATTGCTTTTCAAAGGGATTGTGCCAATGTATACAGCTACCAGTAGTGTTTGAGAGCTCACATTCTCTCTCATGCTTGTTGTTTTCAGTTTATTTTTGACAGATGAATGTGAATTTTTAAAACACTTTTCAACATTTTTAACAGCTTTATTGAGGTATGATTGATATGCAAAGAACTGTCCATATGTAAAGTGTACAATTTGATGAGTTTGGACATATGCAAACACTCATGATACCATCACCACAATCAAGGTAATAAACATATCCATAGGTTTCCCTCTGTTCCTTTATTTTTCATTTTTGTTTTTAATTTTTCTTTTTGTGGTAAGAACACTTGAAATCTATCCTTAACACATTTGGAAGTACACAAAGTAGTATTGTTGGTGATAGGCACAACATTGTATACTAGCTCTCTGGAATCTATTCATCTTGCATATTTGACACTTTATACACATTAAACAATTCCCTATTTTCCTCACCCCTCAGCTGTGGTAACCACTACTGCATTCTCTGCTTCCTTATGTTTGAGTACTTTAGACACTTCATATTAGTGGAATCGTGCAGTATTTGTCTTTCTGTGACTGACTTATTTCATTCAGTGTAATGTCTGCCAGGCCCATCCATGTTGTCACAAACTGGCTTCATAGCAAAGGAATTAATCAACAGAATAAAAACCAACATATGAAAAGGGCAAAAATATTTACAAATCATATACTGCTAAGGAGTTATATTTCCAAAATATATAAGACATTTAAACAACTCAATAGCTGAAAAAAAACAAAATAAAACAAAACAAATAACCCAAATAAAAATGGGCCAAGGAACTTGAACAGACATTTCTTTAAAGAAGACATATAAATGGTCAACAGATATATTTTTTTAAATGTTAAGCACTACTAATTACAAGGAAAATGCAAATCAAAACTACAATGAGATATCATTTCACATCCGTTAGGATTGCTATTATATAAAACAAAGGCAAGCATTGACGAAGATGCGAAACAATTTGAACTCTTGCACGCTGTTGGTGGGAATGTAAAATGGTGTGGCAGCTCTGGATAACAGTATGGAGATTTCTCAAAAAATTAAAATAGAAATATCATATGACTCCACAATCCCACTTCTGGTTACATATCCAAAGAATTGAAGTCAATATGTAAGAGAAATATCCGTATTCCCATGTTCATTGAAGCATTATTCACAATTACCAAGATATGAAAACAACTCAAGTGTCCATAGACAAATGACTAAAGAAAATGTGATATGTATATATACACAGTAAAATATTATTCAGCCTTAAAAAGAAGGTAACATGTTGTTTCAATTGGCATTTTCCTGAGAGTCCTAATGAAATTATTCACATATAAAATGCTTATTCATAACCTTGGCCCATTTTTCAACTGGGTTGTTTACCATTCTTATTAATCTGCTGAAGTTTCTTATGTATGCTGGATACTAACTCTTCACTGGTTAAATGTATTGCAAATGATTGTTTCTTTCAGTATATGGCTTATATTTTAACTTTGCTTATAGTATTTTTAATTATACTTATTAAAAACTTTAATGTATAGGGCATAGTTGAGAGAAATTAGTCTTATAAGGAGAAGATGGAAGATTTGGAGATAAATTTTAAATTTGATAAGATGTAGAGTGAGTTTTCCACTCATTAGGCTATTATGTCAAATAATCAATTATTCAGTGCAAATAATCAATTCATGAAAAGAGCATGCTGATCAGCTGCATTTTGACAGTAGAAGGCTAGGGGGTAAAGTTCTTTTGTGGAGAGAGGAAAATAAAAAAAACACCCAGTAACTTGAAGGAATTCTGAATAACACTGAGCATGCAGTAGAGGTGGTAGAATGTGGCTTTACAGTAGCCCTTGTTTGATTTTTCCAAGCTAGTCTCGGCATCTCAAATGAAAGCATGGAAATAGCACACAAAGATTTTCATAGCACTGAGGTTACCTAGGAGGCTCTGAATAGCCGAGGCCCAAAAGAACAAGGAGGTTTACATGGAAGTGGAGAAGGGATCTCCTGGAAATAGCACAAACAAGTAAGGGTACTGCTGCCCTACCGGACTGAATCCTATCCTCCCAAAATGCATATGCTGAAGCTCTAGCCCCCAGTGTGACTTATTTGAAGACAGGGCCTAAAAGGACATAATTAGTGTTAAATGAGATCATAAGAGTAGTAGGGACCTGATGTGACAGTGTTCTTGGAAGAAAAAGAAGAGGCGCAAGGGAGCACTCCTCCCCTACCTCTCGGCCCTGCAACCGCAGAAGAGAGCCCTCTCCAGACACAGATCCTGCTGGCACCTTGATCCTGGAATTCCAGTCTCCAGAACTATTAGAAAATAAATTTATGTTATTTAGGCCATGCAGTGTATGGCATTTTTTAAGACAGCCTGGATGGACCAAGACATGGGGTAAGGGAAAATGAGCCACCTCCATCTGAGAGGCCTCAGCGAGAATTGTATATCAAAGGAACAGTGAGGTTTCTGCAAAGGGAAAGAGAGAGGCAGTTTTCTGTAAGAAGCTGAAGATGTAGGTCAGTTTGCTTCCCAGGAAAATGAAACTGAGATAATATAGTTTTCTTTACTCTACAAAATGTCTCACAATCACTGTTAATATATTTTTATTTTAGAATCCCATGTTGTTAAAATATAAATCGTAATATTTATAACAGCAATGCTAAAAAATTTTCATGTTTGGAATTTTTGTATTTCTAGTAGTTTATTTGTTTTTCCACTGGGTTTCTTAAAATGATTTTTTACATTGTATTTCTACATGACAACATGTGAGCATTTCTGGATGTCATTTCTGCTATTTTCAAGTATGTAACATATTGTGGAAATAGATTTTTGAGGGTTCCAATAAATGGAAAGTCTAATTCAATTAAAAATTTTACCATATTTTGTTTTCTTGTCACTAATTTTTGGCAATTTATGTATTATATAGTAATTTTAATAGAATGAATATCTCTTATAAATCTGGTGATTATTATATCTTGAAGAAAATGTGTAGACTTATTTTAGGCACTTCTTTAACTTTTTTTCAACGTAAATATTCATTTTGCTTTTTAAACCAATTGTGATATATGCATAAAAATAAACATACAATTAATAAAAATCTATATAAAATTCAAAACTATCGCAACTACCATATTAGCTATCAGTGTTCCCAAAAGGGTTTAACTGAGTTGTATATATGCTGCTGTGATACATGCTGGCTGCCAAGAATGCTAACTCATTACATACTCAGTGGTTCTACAGATATGTTTAAAAGAGAAAATAATTGTGTACACTACTTTTTGTCAACATAGACATTGAAACAGATGACATTACTGTCTATGCCAAACCAATCTGAGAATCATCCTTCAACTTACAGAGGTCACAATACAGCCTTATTCACTTATTTAAATTTTCATCAGCATTCCCATTATTTCTGACCTAGACACTTATATCTTGAGATGTTTCTAAAAGTTAGTTTTACTATGTTTTCTTTACTCTTAACAATGATACTCCTACAACGCTATTCATCTCTTCATAATAAGATAACTTCTATTATTTTTACCATAATTACAATATTGTCGTTTAGAAAGAGCAACTAGTATAAGATCCAGAGAAGAAATATGCATACAACCTCTGAGCATGTATCAGGAATATTTCACTTTGCTATTGGTTTTAGAATAAGAAATCTCAGTGGTACATCATCCTACAATGGCCTCTAATGAGATCCATGGCTATAAAAGTATAATAAGTTCTAATAATTTTATGTAGAGATGTTTTTCTCATTTAGGAGTTTGGTTTTTACTATCAATCACAATGTAAATATATCCTCTATGATAAATCTAGTTGCTCTTGAAGAGTTTTAATATTTAACTGCCTGCCTTGTAAATACCTTATTAAAAGCAAGAGCAAAAAGATGATCTTGGAAATAAATCTATTTTAATGTGGTATTTTTTCATAATATAAAAATTTGAGAACTTTAAACTCCAAATAAGTAAAGACCTAAGAAAAAGTAATTTAGAATCGAGTGCGAAAGAATAGCAAATAGGTTACACTAAACATACAAGCAATATTAATTTTAAAAATTTGGCATGTATTTACTTATTTATTTGTATTTATTTATTTTTATTTGTTTTCTGAGACAGGTTCTCCTCTGTCTCTCAGGCTGGAGTACAGTGGTGTGATCGTGGCTCACTGCAGCCTTGTCCTCAACCCCCGGGGTTCAAGTGATTCTCCCACCTCAGCCTCCTGAGTAACTGGGACCAGAAGTGAAAGCCACTACACTGAGCTAAATTTTTGTGTTTTTTGTAGAGATAGGGTTTTGCCATGTTGCCCAAACTGGTCTGGAACTCCAGGGTTCAATGGATCCTCCCACCTTGCCCTCCCAAAGTGTTAGTATTATGGGAGTGGGCCACCATGCCTGGCTAGGATTTATTTTTATAAAAAAATAAAAGAGTAAAGAAAGACAGATAAAACATTAATTGAATTGTGTATCCACAAGCATCCCAAACAGAAAACAATTCATAGTTTTCAGTATTCGTGTTTTTTGTTTCTGTTTTTCTCATATCTTCATTTCAGGCTTTTTTTCTTGTTCTCTTTCAATGGACTAGTAGTGATGTAATTAGTGCTCGTGGCTTTTTATCAGCAACAGGAATTCCTTTTCACTCCTTTTTGTTTATGTTTCATTTTGCAGGTTGCAGCAAGGTTTTTTGGCTCTTTACAAAGGGCCTGTCAAAAGCCAAGAGAGCAAAAGACAATGTGGAGATTACAGGCAGGAGACAAGGGCCAAATTAGTTAATAGAACATTTGTGTCTTGCCGAGCTGGCTGCCCTTGGGGTGGATGTAGCTAGTGAACCTTGTGTCTACCAAGCAGATGTTCCCTCTCCAGAGAGAAAAGACAACAGACCTCCTACTGTTCTGAAAATGAAGATGGGGAATGTCATAAGACAAGCCCAACAAGCTTTCATATGTTTCTCATTGCCTTTGCCCACATCTTAAACATGCTAGAGGGCCCAAGGGACATGACCTTTTATTTCACCACTCCCTACAGAACTGAGATAAATATGGCTACATGAAAGTAACTTTAGTATTAGAGTTCATTTTATCACGTCACTCAGTAATTATAACCTCAAGGGCAGTCCTTCAAGTTAAGAAAGAGCTAACGCTAATCTCAATTTTAAAATTGACAAATTATCACTTCTAAAAAGCATGAGGATATATCTTTGCAGTATCCAACTAGATGTAAGGTGCTTAAGTAATGAGGATGCTGAAATGATTAGTTTTTTGGTACATATCAAAAGTAATGTTCTCCACCGGGCGCGGTGGCTCACACCTGTACTCCCAGCACTTCGGGAGGCCAAGGCGGGCGGATCATGAGGTTAGGAGATCGAGACCATCCTGGCTAATACAGTGAAACCCCGTCTCTAATAAAAATACAAAAAAATTAGGTGGGCATGGTGGCGGGCACCTGTAATCCCAGCTACTCGGGAAGTTGAGGCAGGAGAATGGTGTGAACTCGGGAGGCGGAGCTTGCAGTGAGCCGAGATCGCACCACTGCACTCCAGCCTGGATGACAGAGCGAGACTCCGTCTCAAAAAAAAAAAAAAAAAAGTGTTCTCATTGTCGGTGTTAATTTCCTTGTTGCTTTGGGACTACCAGTGGGATATTTTCAGAACTTTCCAGCCCAGGCTAAATAACCTGTCATTTTTATGCAATTGAGGAGAATTTTACACTATGTTTTCTATAAATATTTTCCTGAATTTTCTTATTCTAAAGTGAAAGTCCAATATTTTTAATGATTCCAAATGTAATTTTGAAAAATATATTTAAAGCACAGTGTTTATCTCAAATTTGTAGTTGTCTTACTTTCACAGAGAAGCAACATTTTATTATCCTAAGAAAAGAAATTGTAGGCATTTACTTTGATACAGTTCAAGGCCACAAAAGAAAGGAAGGTGGTCTAACTTTCCACACTGTAGGACACAGACCAATAGAGCTACCCACAACCGTATATCCCAAGATATTAGTCAACTCATAAAAATTATTCAACTCATCAACAAAAGTGCTCACCAACTGCAACTGATAAATGTGTCATGTGAGAAAAATACTGGGAGCATCTTTCCTACTGGAGCATTGTGAGTTTTTCCCTAGGATTTTAGAAAGTACCCTCTTCACGTTCTGATAGAATAATCATACAGCAAAAGTAGACATTCATTAAAAACTCATCAATATATTCCATTTTTGGCATGACATTGTTTAATAAAAGATGAATAAAGCTACCCATAAGTATCCAGAAAAACTAGCTCTGTATGTTTTCCAAACCTAGCTTATTTTCTTTGTTTCTTTTAATTATATTTTTAAATATGTCATTTACTGACAGTATTCAAGACGAAGTAGCGACCAGTATGAATCACCATAGCATTTTGTGTATTTTATACTAAATACAAGTATCATCTTTAAAATATGTTATTTGGTAATCATTTGGTAGCTACAGGGTAAAATTAAGTGTAATTTTCCCAGCTCAGCTTTTCACAACTTGCTACTAAGATAAGAGAATTGGCAAAGCATGGAAAGTGATTACCAACATTTCTGTGATTGGCAGGACGTTACAGCTCTGTTCAGTGTTCCTCGGGTGGCTGGCTTTTGGGTTAACCTAGCTGATGGAGTGCTCATGCTCTATTTCCCCACGGTTGCCACCAGGCTTACTCTTCTTTAGGAAGTCAAGTTCTCTGCCAAGCAGAAAATGAGGAATCCATCTTGCTCTATGTGGGTACAGCTACTTCTCCATACCCAGCAGCACTTTTCCTTTACTCTCAGTTGAAGAGTAAAACTTCCAGAGAGTAAACTTTTTATGAAGTAAGCACAGGAAGTAATATTGACATATTGCATTACAACGGTAGTCCTCATAAGTAATGAGCTTTTGGTGGTGACAAGAATAAGAGAAGCTCTGAGAAGAGTGTCTGTTTTTTTCTTTTATTTTTTTTAATTCCCTTGTTGAGAATAAAAAAGATTTAGAAACTGGGAACTGACAATCTTATCATAGTCCAGTAGAGTTTACACCTGATCAAATCCTAATAATAGACATTAAAATTATGCTAATAGCTGTGCATATTAACTGGATGTCTGGCCAAACCTCTGCAAGGGGATTTTCATTCAGCAATGAAATGTCGAGAAAAAGAGATGAAAGCCAAAATAAATAGTTTGTCCATTGGCACGTGGTGAGTCTCGACAAAAGCACCTATCCGAAGATGAGAAAACAACAACAATAACCACAAAATAAACAACAAAGGAAGCTGTGTAAGGACACAGGAGAAAAGAAGTGGCAATCATCATCCTAAAAGTAGGGAAGAGAATACCAAGAACAAGAAATAATAACATTAAAGGGAAATTACAATCGTTTTTGTAGACACATAGGGTGCAAAAAATGCATGAATTCTGTGATGCACATGTGAAAGGAGCATGACAACATGCTGGTGTGGATATAAAACAGGATGAATTGAAATGGGCAACTGCTGAGAAAAGTAGGATTAGCAGAAAACTCAAATGCAACGAAAGTGTTAAATGCATATTAAGAGCAGCAGACAGTAAAGTTGATTAAAAAATCAAATCAGTGATGAAACGAAAACTTCAATTATTTTTCCGGAATGCAACAAAAATGACCAAGAGATTTAAACAAGGGGACAGGAGGAAAAAATAAGGTAATAAATGTGGAAGACAAAGTATTGAAGAATAACTTAGGTGTCTTAACGGGGGAAAACCAATTTGTACATAAGTAAAATCTGAAACAAACAAGCAAACAAAAATCCGAGTAAGTCAACTGAAAAGTCACACTACCATGTTACACATTAAATCAATGAAGAGTTCCACACCTAGACAACCTTGGCAAAATTTTGAATTAAATGGTGAAAGAAAAATATTAAAAGAACACCCAGAAAAACTGGCTGCCTTCATATTTTTCCTCTGCACTAAAGTTCCAGAAAATGTTGGCATATTATCCAAAATGTTTTTAAAGGAAAAGGCTATAACCAAAGAATTTCTTAAGTAGCTAAATTGTCTTTCATTTGTGAAGCTAACAAAAGACATTCTCTCAAATGTCTCAAAATGTGCAAAATATATGAATCACCTGCCCATCTTAGAAACAAATAATGTAAAGATACATTTCAGATCAGACAATCAGAATTAGGAATTAAAGAAGGTGTAAATAGCGGTAGATACAGTAGAGATGAATTTCATTTATTTTCCCCTTCTACGAAAAATGACAAGAGAAACATTTGAAATATGGACAAAGATTTAAGCATAAAGAAATGCATTACAGTATAATGATAGCATAACTGTTAAAATCGCTGAATATTCAGCAATAGAATAGCATGCAACAGGGTAAGTTTATGCTTAATTCTAATGGTAGGTTTAATTTTATAATGAAATATTTACTAAGAAGCAGAGTATGAAAGAAATAATCCATGAATTAACAGTGTAAAGAAAAAGCCCATGTAACTTTTATCTGTAACATTTTATATCTTTAAAAAGAGATCTGAAGTAAATATTAGAAATATTGACTTTTTGAAATTTAGGGGTAATGGATACATAAGTCTAATTGTTATTTTACTATATGTAGTTTCTCTCATTTGTTTTTCAAAAGAAAAAAGATCATAGGCAATAGATTGTAAAAAAATTTATCAAACTTGTTATATTTGGATACTGATAGTATGGTTCTTTGTTTCTCTCACTACTTTATATTTTTCATTAGTTTTTCATACTCCCTGCAGAAAGAAATAAACTGGCAAAAATGAAAAAAAAAATCATCCATCATAGTATATTAGAAAAAACAGGGTTAGAAATAAGAGCATGTCAAAACATCCTAATACCCACCAATTATTAGTTAAATGAAACTTAATCTCCTTACCTATTAATTTTTCATTTATATAATAAAAGCATTAATTTCTGCTTTCTACAATTATTATGAGGATTAAGTAATAAAATGCTTTGAAGCAATACATCTATGAGAAAGATTTCTTTGAATGACTATCTTTTTTGGGAGAGAAATTACTTTAACTGTAGATTGGTTTGGTCTGTGGCTCAGAAGCAGAGCAGTTGTTCTTTCAGTTATAGTTGTGGTTAAGCCAATGAATGAAGCTCTCCTTAACAGAGAGCATTGCCATTTTACTGGGAAGACAGAGTAAAACATCAATTTCATTCGGTGACTTTGGCCATATTAAGGAGAACAATAAGGGCAGAAGCTGAAATTTTGTTGTAGAGGAGGGAGCCCTTGCTTATTCATTAAGGTGGGACAGGGTCAAGTACAAAAAAAAAAAAAAGAAACAATCAATAGAGGAAGTGGGCAGTGAGGTGTTCTAACTTGTCCGGGCAGGCAAGTGGCCATATCCAGAGAGGCAGCAAGTAACTATCTATTCATCCGAAGCAGGTCTTCTTTGTCCCCAGAACACAGCTGGACTACATTTCCCAGCCTTTCTGGCAGTGGGATTTGTCAACTCAGCTCAGTTGAACTGAGCTCTGGCTAATACAATATACATAGAATGATATGCATTTCAAAACGATGTGCCCAACTTTAAAATGCTCCCAAGCATGATCCTTTATCATCTTTCCTTTCACTAACTTAATGCAGATATCTACGGCAACCCTTGAGGGCAAATGTTGATAAAGGGAGAACCACAGATGGAAGGAGCCTGGCCCTGATTATTGCAGAGACAAGGCATTTCTACCAAGGAGCGCTCACTTTGGGTTTTCCATGAGCACAAAATAAACTTTTACATTATAATGGCTAAAACTGCCCTAACAAATCCAGGTTTCCTCATACCTGAAAGCAGCAAGGCGAGTGTGATATTTCATGTGTGTGTGTGTGTATGTGTGTGTTTTCACCCATGACTCTTGGCTTGTAACTCCCATAGACATTGCTACAGTAAACAGAATGGCTCAGATATTTTCCTGCCCTCCTTTCACCTGCCCATGACAGGACTCTAATCCAAATATGCGTCATAAGACCCTTATCCAAGAGAGAGTTCTACCCCATACCCTGGAGGAAAAAATGCTACACAATGAGACCAAGAAGGATCTAAACAGATAAGCCTGGCTGGGTTTAGATCAAACCCTTTTTGTCTAATCACATTTCTACATGGCTATCCATGCTTCAATCATGCCTATCCAATTAAGTCTCCATAAAAAGGCCCAAGAGGGTCCAGGAGAGCTGAATATGTGGGGTCTCATAGGACACTGAATAGGAACTCATCCACATGTGGGGAGGGTGGCGCACCCTGACTCCATGAGGACAGACACTCCTGCTCTTGGAACCCTTCCTGATCTCACCCTATGGATCTCTTCATCTGGTGGTTTATTTGTATTCTTAAAATATCCTTTGTAATAAATCAGTAAAGTATTTCCCCAAGTTCTGTGAGCTCCTCTAGCAAATTAGTCAAACCCAAACAGGGGGTCATGGGAAACTCATTTTCAATGAGTTTTCAATGAACCCAAATCTTCAAATTGGGAAACTCAATTTGAAGATGGTTGGTCAGAATTTCTAGAGACCTGGAGTTGTGACTGATGTCTAATGATGTCTAAAGGGGTCAGTTTTGGGGACTGAGCCGCCATCTGTGGGATCTGGCAGTATCCTCAGGTAGATAGTGTTGGAACTGAATTGGGGGACACCCAGTTGGTGTCCACTGCAGAATTAATTGCTCACTTGATAGTGGGGAGAAACTTTCCTCCCAGATTTAGTCATAGAAATCTTGTGTTGACTATCACGTTGAGTGAAATAATAGGAAAAAATACTTTCAAGTGCATCTGAGTTTCTCCAAACAGTGAAGATACAAAGAATGAGGGCCAAAAACCTGTGAGTACAATTGTAGAGATCAAACATAATGGGAGCCCTCACAAAGGGCCTCAGAAACAATGATTTTGAATCAAAGCAGTAGAATGTGAGCAAGGTATTGGTGCATAGCAGCAGGCATGGAGTGAAGATTTGTTGATTTAATTGTCTTGCATTGATCTTAAGACAGCATTAGCAGCAAAGACAGAACTGGAAATCAAAGGAAGTGTTATGGGAGATCTTATTTCATTGGCATAGAAATATGTCCTCATGGTCCCCATTATTTCAGAAACCAAATGAAGAAGCTACACAGCACTGCCTTTGATTCCGTATTTCCCTTGTCGTTACCACTCAGTTTCACTGCTCTTCTCTCTAGCCAAACCTCAGGATATAGGAAATAGTTTACAAATGCTATTTCCCATCATTTCTCCAGGAAATGATTCCTCATCGCATGCCGACACGGTATCTGCTACCACCATTCCACTACACCATTTCCTGCAAAGGTGACCAATGACCTTTATAAAGGCAAATCCAGGAGAAAATGTTCAGACCTCAAGTTTCTTTCTGTTTCTTTTTTTTTGTATAATGGACAGAATTGTAGTGCATACTTGATAGATTTGTTATAAGGATCAAATGAGATAATGCAGTATTGGTTAGACTGATGCCTGGCACATACTAAAAGCTCTATTACTATTATTACATTTTCATGCTTTTACCCTTTTTGTTATTTTTGTGTTATGCTTTTTGTTAAAAGATATTTAACAAAATATCTTTTGGCCACATTGGATTTCTCTCTGCTACTTGACGGGCAAAGTTTTATTCATTCCCCTTGCCCCCACCTTGACACCATCTGTATGTTCTTTTTTCAGCTTGAAATGCTTATTCCAATCTCCCTGACTGTTTTCTTTTTATCCTTCACTTTGAAGAGGTTTTTTTTTTTTTTTTTTTTTTTTTGACTACCTTATCTAAAGTAGATCCTCATTTTAATTTTTTATGGTTTCCTGTTTTTCTTTTCCTTCATGGCACATAAAACAATTTGTAATTGTTTTGAAACACACACACTCACATCCTTCTATTTAGTGCTTTTCTCTCTCCTTGAACTATAGGCTTTATGAAGTTAAGGTCTATGGAGGTTTTGTTCACCTAGGACCTAACACAGTGCCAGGAACATATTAGGTTGTCAATAAATATTTATTTATGAAGAATGAATAAATTAAGTAATGTAAGTGCTTTTAGTACTGGGTTACATTTCAAAGTCTATATAGTCAGTGATGCAGAGAAGAAGAAGTAGGCAACAGACAGCACTTTATATGAATGCATTAATAGAATGTAAACATTTAATATTGAGGTATGATAATTTTTATAGTAGTTAATAGCTAATTCATATTCAGATAATTATGACGTTTTTATGTAACATAAAGTGTATGCATATACGATTAAAGTTATCCTATAGTCTTCACAGAATCTTTGTTAGCTCTAGAAATGGTTTCTGCTTAAAATGATAAAAGCTTCTTGAAGCTAAATCTCAAAATGATGCCTAGGACAAAGAAATGAAAAAGTAAATGTTCCACACACTGATTAATTAATTAATTGCTGAACAGTTTCCTTGAAGTGGTTAGGTGGCCATAATTGCTACAATTCTAAGTGACTTGTCTCTAATTCCACAGTTTGATGGAAGCAATTCTGCCAAGTGAAATTGGCTGCAATTTCTGGCTAAGCTCAGCTTGCTTTGATATTTTTGGCTTTTCCCCAAAATATTTATAGTTTTCTTTTCACATCCAGTGATTTACTATTCAACCATGGTTCACAGAGGTTAAAAACACCAACCTTAGTACATATACAGTGTTGCTGTCACTGTCTTGAACAAAACGTTTTCATTCCATGGGTATGGAAAAGAACTGCCAAGCATCAATTACATGCCCTCTCCTACTTTCATTCCAAACCTATTTTTACTGAGAGTATATTATATACCAGATGTTAGAGATGACTTTAGTGGGGTCATGGAGAGAGGGATAACAAATGCGTCTCTATAGCACACAAAGACTTTGCTACTTTTTAAAATGGCTTACACTACAGACACCTCCTGACTGCCTCTTGAGTTGTTGATTCTATGGCATTAAGAGAGGAGTCCAGAATGTTTCTGGTATATAACATGAAAAATTAAGTAGCACTGTGATTACCACTATTGATTAAAATAGGAAATTCTCTCCCAAAGGATATACATCTGTCTTAGGTAGTATAACGGGAATTGTGTAATGAAGGATCACCTTTACGAGATAAGAGCCTTGAGGGGACGGATTACATTTCAACTGAACACAATATCAACAGGTTTCGGTCTCCTATGGACATGTACATGTAGTCCCTCAAACAACGAATTATAAGAATGATGAATATTGTCTTTTTATGTGCCCCCTTCCCTTTTGCAATCTTCCCTCAACCCATTTCCTTTGCCCAAGAGATTCCCAGTACCCAGATACATCTCTCTATCAAAAGCCTGAACAATCTGTCGTGCAGACACTTAAAATACATCCTCCCCATTGTCGTCATCTTCTATCTTGGGATTTTCCATCCTGTTAAATAGTAAACAGGATGGAAAATGTTAAAAACAACAGTTGACTAGTCTCTTAACTGGCTCTCTAGGTTATAAGTCCCAATCGTAAGTGGAGAGGGAAAAATGAAGATTCCTAATGACAAATCTTTATTTTATTGTAATCCTTAAATTTCTCTTATATTTTCTATCAATACTAACAGCTTAAGTTTCTTTTGCTCATTTGTTTCATGTGTCCCACAGTAGCAATCTAGATCTTTTAAAAATAGATTAGGAATCTCTAATTTTCCACTAATTTTTTTTATCTCATTACCCCTTTCAAAGTTATAATCTATTTATTGCTTATCTCTCTTCTCATTTCCATTTATTTTCTAATTAACCACATCCAAGCTCTTCTTATTCAATTGCTGATCCCAAACTACACTTCCCAGTTTAAAATTTTTAAAGATGGTTAAACATCTCCCCTCATTCATTTATTCACTTAGTAATTCATTCACTTAATATTTTTGGGGCATTGGTGTGCCAGAAAATTGAGTTGGTGCTGGGCATGTCATAACTCTGATCCTATTCTAGTGAGTGAAGGAGTTCATAAAGTGTAGAGTATTAATAATAAAAAAGAGAAAGCAAACATCGACCTGGTTTGAGATTTTTTAAAACCAAGTAAGAAGTCAGAATACATTCTAAACTTAAAAGAGGTGCATGGATATTTGAGCAACTGCAATGTCAGTTAATTCATACTGGTGAATTCCTCTGCAATCTTGCTTACATTGAAAAGAAAGTTTTGTACTGTTTTGTTTTGTTTCCCTGTTATAAGTATATAAAGAGGAGAAAGAGAAAGCAGCAACTGTAAATTTCCTGTCTCATAAAAAAAAAAAAAAAAAATCCAGTATCCTGCACTAACATGGTTAAATTGGTGGACTGGAGTTTAGGATTCCAAAAAAAAATCTCTACCATTGGCAGGGCATGGTGGCTCACGCCTGTAATCCTAGCACTGTGGGAAGCCGAGGTGGGCAGATCACGAGATCAGGAGTTCAAGACCAGCCTGGGCAACATGGTGAAACCCCGTCTCTACTAAAAATACAAAATTTAGCTAGGCATGATGGCGTGTGCCTGTAATCCCAGCTACTAGAGAGGCTGAGGCAGGAGAATTGCTTGAACCGTGACCCGGGAGGCGGAGGTTGCAGTAAGCCAAGATCGCCCCACTGCACTCCAGCCTGGGCAAAATAATAATAATAATAATAATAATCTCTACCATTGATACTTTTATGGCTTGGATTGAACTCTGGATGAGAGCGAGTTCCCAAGGTCCCAGGCAGCATGTGAAACCTCTCCCTAGAGCCCTAGAGTGCAATACAGGATACCGATCTAAAGTCTTAGCCTGTGTTATGCCTGGTCTCCTGCTGACAGTAACAGCATGCCTCTGGGAGCCACAGAACTACATCTATGGAAGAAACCAGGGAGTCATTCTGAAGGTCGAGGCCAGCAAACTCACAGAAACTATTGAGGAGCACGGTAGGGAATGATTGCAAGTTGATGGTGAGTGCGCTTTTCCAGGCATGTAGAAAGGTTTTAGTACTGCAGGTGCAATTACCACTTAGCAAAGAATCAGCACCGTCTTACTGAAATTAGAACACAAAATGAGTCAGGCTAGTGGACAAATTGCGGTACCTGGCCCCGCTGTGTTAGTGACCTATATTCACTCTCCAAACTTAGTATGAAGCTGTTTTCTGGAGGTAGCAATTTAGTGGAAGGTGGCAAGGAAGATAACGCATTCAAGGGAGGAATAGGGAGCATTCAGCTTTATGATATCTCTTCAGATGTCAAAAAGCCATTTTGGGATACAGTACAATCAACTTCCATCTTTTAACTTTATATTATTGGGAGAAGTCAAGTGTGCAAGGATGTGGGTGAGGAATTGGAGCCCCTATTAAGATAACAGGAAGGGCATGGCAGAGTAAACACATTTAGAACTTTAAATGCCATTAAAAATGGGTGTGAAGAGCATCTAAATGTTCAACACAGAAAATGAAAATGTCTAGTATCAAGAATGCCTTTTATGAATAAGATGATTTTAAGTTTTTAATGGTTAGACTTACAAAGAGCTCGTAAGTCCAGGAAATTTTTACTTTTCTTAGTCTTCATCTGAATTCCCTTATAAATGGAAATAAGCAGAAAAATTGATTACAAGAGAATTATAAAATGAACTGTAGCTAGGAAAAATGATTAAAATTTTTTTGTCAATTGACTTGTGTACTTGTCTAGACCTTACATATATGCTTCTTCTATGTATAACATTTTGATTTTATTCATTTGTATTTTGTGGGGATAGGAGGTCTTATAACTAGTATGAACATAGGTACAAAATAAATGTCAAATGAAGATAAAGTGTGGGCATGGTGGCTCATGTCTGTAATCCCAACACTTTAAGAGGTGGAGGCAGGCAGATCACCTGAGGTCAGGAGTTCAAGACCAGCCTGGCCTACAAGGTGAAACCCCACCTCTACTACAAATACAAAAATTAGCTGGGTGTGGTAGCAGGTGGCTGTAATCCCAGCTACTCAGGAGGCTGAGGCAGGAGAATTGCTTGAACCCGGGAGGCAGAGGTTCCAATGAGTTGAGATCTTGCCATTGCACTCCAGCCTGGGTGACAAGAGTGAGACTCCGTCTCAAAAAAAAAAAGAAGGTAAAAACACTGAAAAGTAAAGATACTCAAGTTCATGTGTAACTGGAAGTATTTTTTAAAAATTATTTTCTACCACAAGGAAAAAATTAAAGCATACATTTCACATAATTAAAAAATAATTGGCAGCCTAGGCAACATAGTGAGACAGTGAGACCCCGTTTCTTTATATATATATATATATAGCCAGGTGCACACCTGGTAGCAGTCCCAGCTACCCAGGCAGCTGAGGTAGGAGAATCGCTTGGGCCCAGGAGTTCAAGGCTGCGGTGAGCTATGATTACACCACTGCACTCCATCCTGGGTGACACAGTGAAACCTTGTCTCTTAAAAATTAATAATAATCATAACTGATATTAACAGACTGATGATTTTCTGAAACTAGTCTATTTTTCAGAGCATGGGATAAGATTAAATTTTACCTGTTAAACTCATTCAATTCAATAAAATAAAGTCACTAAGCACCATTAAAAAGCATTTTAAAGGCCCTTTAAAAATATTCTAGTCTTTTCTGATACTAAAAATTTAAAAACTCTTTTGAGAACAAGGAAATGTTGAGAAACGTGAGCAAGAGGTGTATTCAAGGGGCTATGACAGCAATTAAAAGGGTTCATTTTTATAACACATCTTTAAGGATAATGTGCTCAGTTTTGACTTTAGAAATCTAGGCCTTAGGATGTCCACATCCACCAAGAAGGTCAAGTTTTAAGAAGTAAAATATGGCAAACACTGTAAAATCCTCCAGGCTTTAAGGAGCAGGGGCACTAAGAAAAAATATATGTGTATATATACACACATACAATTTGGCTATGTATGAGATATGAGATCGGCTAGAGTTGCAAAATTTACAGCCTAATTTAGGGATCTTAAAGAGGGCAAAATCTGTGAGAAAATTAAAGAAATATCTCGAGTTAACTCTTTTAGGATACAAGTAGTGAGAGCTGGAAGAACTAGAAGAGAACAGAAGCTTGAATGGTATGGTATGGTATGGTGTGGGGGGTGTGTGTGTGTGTGTGATGCTATTTTTGTTGTTTCTTTACATTTGTGGTTGAAGTGTGGGCATGTATATACATAGAGAAGATGCAGACCAGGGAGAAGGAGATACTGAAAACGAAAATAAAAATGCAAATAATTAAAGTCATACAATCCTGGAGGGCAAAGGTGTAATGCTATCAAGACCAAGGGTTGAAACATTCGTGTTGTCTTGGGGGTGGAACAGTCTGCAGGCAGAGGGTGATCTTTCCTCAGACTAAGAGAGTCATCCTTCCTCTGCTCCTGGGAGGGGGTGATAAGTCGGTTAGGGCAGTGTGCAGGATGGGGGAGAGCCTGAAAGGAAATAGGCATAAATACAGGGGAAGATTTGGAGTAGAGAGGAATGAGTTGATGAGGTTCGTGTGTGATAATCTAAATTCTCCTTTTTCAAGAAGTCAGGGATGTTGAAACTGCCTCTTACTGTGGACTAGAATAAAGAATCAATTCCCCCCCTACTTTTTTTTTTTTTTTTTTGAGATGGAGTCTCCCTCTGTCCCCCAGTCTGGAATACAGTGGTACAATCTCGGCTCGCTGCAACTTCTACCTCCTGGGTTCAAGTGATTCTTGTGCCTCAGCTTCCTGAGTATCTGGAATTATAGGCACCTGCTACCCTGCTAGGCTAATTTTTGTATTTTTCAGTAGAGAGGGCGTTTCGCCATATTGGCCAGACTGGTCTCAAACTTCTGGCCTCAAGTGATCCGCCCACCTCCCAAAGTGTTGGGATTACAGGCATGAACCATCATGCCTGGTCTAAAGGATCAATTTTGATCTAACTAACTCATTGGCAATCTAGAAGACGTAAGAGAGAGAGGCTAGTTAGATAAACACTAGATTTGTTTTCATTATTATTTATAACATTACTTTCTTCTTTGGTACATTTCATAAACTACATTGAGTTTTAAAGTCTTCCTCAACCTTATAATGTCTTTCGTGTCCCCATAATTTATTTTAAACAATAAATCAGTACGTTAAGTGGAAAAAATATATTTGAGTTAATTTCTCAATGAAACATGTTCAAAGTGTAGGAGAAAAGAGAATAAACTAATGTTTATTGCCTTTTTTCAGTAGGAGAGAAAAGATTCTGGACTAAATTAAAATGACAAAATATAATGAGAAAAAATATTAACTTGTTGGAGAATGCTTATTTTTAATAGGATATTTTAATAAATTGAAAAATAATTTCTTAAATGTGTATTGTTCAAGTAACCCAAAAATCATACGAATATATTTTACTCATAAGAACTTGCCTGTCAAGAAGTTTAACTTGTTAAGTAATAGCTCTTAAAGTTTGTATTGTGTACATGCAAGTAACATCATTTGATCAAGTAATTTTTTATGTTTTAGATAAAAGTATACATTTGTTTGAAATAATCCCAAATAGAGGATATCTTCTAAAACATTTACTGTCAAGCAAAAATTCTGATTTCTTAGAATAGTAAACTTATTTATGAAGTGCCTCAATTTATAACTAGCTTTAAACAATTCAAATGCTCATTCTTAGAAAATTTTGAGAAAGAAAATTCTCTGTTATCCTTTTGTAATAAATAAAGAGATGCTGATATTGGCTAAGTAGTTCTCTTAAGGTTACATAATTACTTAGAATAAACAAAAATGTGGGAACTTTTGTTACTTTTTATTTAGTCCTTCATCCATCTATTCATATCATGATTCTTGCTTATGTAATTACTTTGAACCCTTAGTAACTGTCTTTTTCTCAAGGAAATGTCTATGTCTCTTGGAGGATTCTGTAATAGTATAATAAACTTCAGTAGCTCCTTGGTGAACTGAAATAGATCATTTTACATATGTGGTGTTTTTTCTACAATTGTGACTTGGAAACAAGAAGGGCCAGGTGTGGCGATATAAAGGAAGTTAGAAAATCATAATAGCATAGGCTTTCAAAATTAATGAGGATCTTTATTTTTGGTCTCAGATTTGTACTAAACTTTTAAAACATTTTAAGCGAAATTTGTTGCTTTAAAGATAGTTTTTACAGACTTGTTTAAATTAAAAAAAAAAAAAAAAAGCAATGCTTTACCTCCAGAGAAGGAGACCCGGTAGACTTTCAGAGGCCATCAGAGCTTGTAAGCTGTAACTGGGCCTAAGGCCAATTGACTTAGGGGCCTTCATTAGTCCTGTACTGGGAACACCCATGGTTAGAGGTAGTGGTGTGTAGTCATGAGACCCCTGACTATATACTTGTGTTTTAGTTTCCTAGGGGTCTTTTAACAAAGTACCACAAACTGAGTGACTGACAACAACAGAAATTTATTGTCTCATAGTTTTGGAGGCTAAAAGTCTGAGCTTAAGGTGCTGGCAGGGTTGCTTCCTTTGGAGGGATCTGGGGGTGACGTCTGTTTTAGGCCTCTGTCCTTGGCTTGTAGATGGCCATTTCTCTACGTCTGCTGACATCACCTTTCCTTTGTGCGGGTTCCTGTGCCCAGTTCTCCTTTCTATAAAGTCACCAGTCACACAGGATTAGGGCCCACCCTAATGACCCCTCTTTAATGTTTTTAACCTCAGCTAAAGACCTTATCTCCAAATAAGTTTATATTCTAAAGGTAAGGCTTGAACATATGAATTTAGGGTGTGGAGAATGAAATTCAATCCACAACAACTTGATAATACTAGAAACACTGGCTTATGTCTATTATTCCAAGTTATCAAAGTGGCTTGAGAGAAGAAACAAAAATGCTGACATATAGAAGAGAGAGAGAGAGTGAGAAAGATTTTGAGATAAATCCATATTTATTGATCTATAATAAGACACTTGAAGCAGAAGATAAATCAGGAAATGACAACACAGGCACCTTATTTGTAAATGTAAAGATAGCCAAAAGAAGAACTAAACCTGGAAACCATTAAAAGTAGTTTCCTCTGAGGTCTTGGGTTTGAGTTCTTGAGATAGGGGCACATATTCCAATATTTTCATTAGAGATCTTGTTGGGTTATTTCACTTTTTAAAAGTGTGTGTGTGTGTGTGTGTGTGTGTGTGTGTATGTATATATGTGTGTGTATATATGTGTGTATATATATTGAAAATTTGTAGTTTAAAAATTAAACCAAACTTTTAAATCCCTGATGATTTTGAGATCAATTGGCAATATTAAAAAAAATGAGAATAGTCTTGGAAGATGAAGTAAGATGACTTCCCCTGATAAAAAAAACTCCTATGATGTCCCTAGGCAGATAGTTGGCAATTGATAGTGAAAGATGGGATATCATAGGACCAGGGAATAAAACTGCCTTTTTTCACTGACAAAAGTAGCGCCTGGTAGGGAAGTATTGTGAGACAGAGTATAAAACTGAAAATACAGTTTCAGGATTAGAGAACAGAGAATGAGGCTGGGAGTATCCTAGATTTTTTTCTCAGATACATCACTCACTTGTTTTACGATTTTGAAAAAAATGCTTAACTTTTATATCTCACTGCAAAATTTTTCACTGTCTGTATAATGAGAGAAATACTCCTACTTTCTTTGACTTATAATTTGTTTTCTTCTCAACCATTTTGTTTTTAAGTGGTCTATATAATATATATATACACACACATATATACATGTATGTGTGCATATTTTTATATATGTATACACACGTATTTTCCTGTCAGATGTAATAACATTTTATTGTCATATTAAATAAATTTTCTTTCAAAAGACCTCTAAATATTAGAAAAACTCACCCTACTTCTGACTCGACATGGCAAGGTTCCTGTTCTCCGAGTTGTGAATAAAAGGTGAAAACTCATGGCCCACTAGCAGGAATTAAAGAGCAACCTACTGGTTCTGGATATGAAAGTGTGGCTTATGAAACAATGTGCAATGACTCTAATTCTAACTGCTAATCAGTTTAAGTGAGTTCCACGTTGATGATGAAGAAAAACAAAACAAACAAACAATAACAAATGTGCCTGTGCTCAATGAGATTCTACAAAGCCTATTCCTGCAGAGAATTCAGAAATTGAATTTGGAGAAACTCTTTTCAAGTTTTAATGAGCCACCTGCCTCCAGCTATAAAACCCAAAAAGGAAGGAGAGGGAATCTGCTAAACAACAGGCGATTTGTAGCATTGTATAGCAGGGTCTTTCTGGTGAGGTTTTTTTTTTTTTTCATAATGTCACTGGCTTTTCAGGGCACATGAAGTTATGTCTTGAGTTAGTTAATATTCCATCATTGTTTTAAGTGTTATCACTTATTTTTAATGCATCAACTTAAATATAAAAAATAGAGTGAAAACTGTATTTTTATAAAATAGTCATTAAATATTTACTAAATCTTAGTCACCACAGTAGGTGTTGTAGACACCCCCCTCAAAAAAAAAAAGGCAATTAAGATATGGTGGAAGGTCTTTTCAGGCAGAGAAAAACCATCATTATGAATCACTGAAGAGAAAAAAAAATCACAAGGCTCAAATACACTATCCACTTGATGAACATACGGATTGCAAATTTTGTTTTGTATTGTTTTGTTTTGCTATATGTAGGAGCATTCTGACCAAACTGCCATGGGCCCTTTGGAAAGGGAAAAAGAGAAAGCAGGATGTCTATTTCCTTGATGTAAAGAGTGAGCTCATCTTCCAGGATCCAGCTATACTAGTCTTTTGCCATCCTGATATTATTCAGCTTTCTTAATTCTCTCCATTCTCAGTGTAACAGTAAGCCAACCTTCTCTCATTAATAAGAGAAGGCAAGTATCAATGTTAAAAAATATAGATAAGCCTCATTAATTTGGGGAAAAATATAAAAAAGAAAACTAAGGTGACTTTTTATAAACTCAATTTTTAATGGAGCTTTATGACTTTAAAGTACCTCCCAGTAAAAGTAACTTATTCTTTGCTTTGGCCTACAGCTACCACCGATACTCCTGATAACTTCTTCTCACCAAATTAGGGAGTAAGTTCATTTCAGGAATTTTTCTTTTTGTTATTTTATTGTTTTGTTTGTTTGTTCTGGGCAAAAGAGTGACATGACCTGGGGTATTCTTTGGAAAGATGACTCTGGAAATGAAGAGAAGAAACTGATAGCAGTGAAGCTCTTAGGTACTTAGATATTTAGGCAATCTGAGCAAGGTAAGTGATTATAGCCTGATCAAATAGGAGCAAATATAGTACACATCACAGGTGAAAAATCATCGGAACCACATTTGATTTATCCTGTTGCATTTTCTAAAGCACCCAGAAAAGACACGCCCCATACATAGAAGTGTTACTAACACAGGCTGGCTGAGTAAATGAATGCACACCCATGAGAGGAAAAATGCTTGCATACATGACTGAGTGAGTCGAAATGCATAGGATATGGGGGATGAGCAGCAGTGAGACAATGATAAAACCAGTTTTAAGCCTGAGTGGCTGTCAGTGTTAGAAGTCACACATCAGAGAAACTATACATTCATTATTAAGACCTGTTCTCATCAAATTTACAATTTGTTGATCATCCTAGATAAGATATCCAATTCTGGGCACTCAAGACCATAGTGCATAAAGAGCCTGCTGCATAGATCAGGTACCTGAAGGATGTATATAGTTAAATCTGGCAATGTATAGGCGCAATCATGAGATTTCCTGGGGAAAGAATGAAGAGAGAAGACAGGAGTGAAAGGAGGGAAATGGAAGTAAGAGGATGGGAAGGAATGGAAGGTGCAGAAGCTTGAAGAACGATGTCTGTGATGGGTAAGAGTTATATGAGTAGTGACAATGTTGGACATTGTCAAAAAGTTTCTTTTCTAACACATCTTAATTATTTTTAAAAATCCCAGGACTTTGGGAGGCCAAGGCAGGAGGATCACTTAAGCCCAGGAGTTGGAGACCAGCCTGGACACCACAGGGAGACTCCAACTCTACAACAACAACAAAAACCTAGCCAGGCACAGATTATGGTTCCAGCTACTCACAAGGATTCCGTAAGCCTGGTAGATGGAGGCTGCAGTGAGCCTTGATTGCAACAAGGCACTTCAGCCTGGGGGACAGAGCGAGATCTTGTCACACACACACACACACCCACACACACAAATATTTTTAAAAATAAAAAACTGTTTCTCCAATGTGAAAGTACAAAATTGGAATGCTTTCCCTTCCTTTCTCCTAAGAAACATCTCTCATTCTCTTGCTTTGAATAAATAAAATAGAAATGTTTGAACTAATAAGAAGATGATCATTTTAAAGGCAAATTAATGAAATTTCAATTATCAGGCAGAATGATTTTTAAAAAGTAACATCGATCAAAAATGATCTATTCCTCAAAATTATTGAGCTGTTATGGCATATGCCCTTCTTTTACAGCAAGTTTTTTAAAACTTATTTTTAACT
The DNA here is from genome assembly GCF_009828535.3 of Hylobates moloch. Classification (NCBI taxonomy): domain Eukaryota; kingdom Metazoa; phylum Chordata; class Mammalia; order Primates; family Hylobatidae; genus Hylobates; species Hylobates moloch. The sequence continues at coordinate 18,740,836 of NW_026652280.1, read as the reverse complement.
TTTAAGTTCAAGGGTACATGTGCAGGTTTGTTATGTAGGTAAACTTGTGTCATGAGGGTTTGCTTTACACATTATTTTATCGCCCAGGTATTAAGCCTAGTACCCATTAGTTATTGTTCCTGATCCTCTCCCTGCTCCCAATCTCTGCCCTCCAAAAGGCTCCAGTGTGTGTTGTTACACTTTATGTGTCCAAGTGTTCTCATCAGTTAGCTCCCACTTATAAGTGAGAGCATGCAGTATGCGCTTTTCTCTTTGTGTTAGATTGCTAAGGATAATGGCATCCAGCTCCATCCACATCCCTGCAAAAGACATGCTCTTGTTCTTATTTATGGTTATGTAGTATTCCATGGTGTATATATACCCCATTTTCTTTATCCAGTCTATCATCGATGGGCATTTAGGTTGATTCCATGACTTTGCTATTGTGAATAGTGCTGCAATGAACACATATGTGCATGTGTCTTTAAAATAGAATAATTTATATTCCTTTGGGTATATACCCAGTAATGTGATTGCTGGGTCAAATAGTATTTCTGTCTTTAGGTCTTTGAGGTATCACCACACTGTCTGGCACAATGGGTAGGCACGGGCAAAGACTTTATGAAGAAGATGCCAAAAGCAATTGCAACAAAAATTGACAAATGGGACCTAATTAAAGAGCTTCTGACAGCAGAAGAAACTATCAACAGTGCAAACAGACAACTTACAGAATAGGAGAAAAGTTTTCAAACTGTGTATCTGATAAAGGTCTAATATCTAAACTCTATAAGGAACTTAAATTTACAAGAAATAAACAACCCCATTAAATAGTGCATAAAGGACATGAACAGACACTTTTCAAAAGAAAACATACATGCGGCCAACAATTACATATAAAACAAAGCTCAACATCACTGATCATAGAGAAATGCAAATCAAAACCACAATGAGATACCATCTCACACCAGTCAGAATGGCTACTACAAAGTCAAAAAATTACAGATGTTGGAAAGGTTGTGGAGAAAATGGAACACTTATACATTGTTGGTAGGTGTATAAATTAGTTCATAACTTACTTTCATATACATTATTTTAAAATTTGAACCTAAGCTATTATTTGGCGATACAAATCTTAGATCTCTCTAAAAGTCTAAGCCACATTATTTCTTTTAACAGAAGGGTAAAATATTATAAAGTTATTTTGGTTTAGGAGATTATTGCAATTAAGGTATTCAAGATTTTATAAATTAAATTATTACATAATGAAGAGAGAATATTTTATAATAAGATACATTATTTTCATATATTATTTATCTACATAAAGATCAGCATTAAAAATACAAAGTAAACAGAATGGGGAGTGGATCTTCAAGGAACTTATATATTAAAAGGTAAAACCATTTGGGAAATGCTGTGTCCTCATTAGTAAAGGCCAGCCATTATCACATCATGGTGCACACACACATGAAATAATAAATACCCGTGGGAGACCAGACCCTAGTTACCACCAAGGTAGATCATAGGAAAGTGCTTTATGTTTTTAAAAGTAGCTCAGGCACTGGCTCTTCTATATGATCCAATCTCCCCGCAATCCTGAGCTCTGCTTGGTCACTACTGCTGTTCTGCCTTTTAGGCTTCCATATCAAAATGTTCATTTTTTATTATAATCAAGGAATTAACTTCACGGATTAGATTGTCTACAGAGTGTCTAATCCAGGGACATGCATAGTGCTTACATAATTTAAAAGGAAGAAATATAATGTGAAGCTCTAGTGTCTCATTCTTTGAACAAACAAAACAAAGCTAAATAAGGATCTTAGAACATTAGAGGAAAAGATTTGAGAGATTGAGAGATTGGATAATGAATACTTACCTCCCCACCTCTGCCAACATATTTTGTAGCTGAGGTCTCAAAAGGCAAAGAGGCTTGCTAAAGCCACCAAGCTAGATAATGGCAAAACCAGCTCGGCATGCTTTTGGGGATGTGTGTGTGTGTCTGTTTGTGTGTGTGTGTGTGTGTGTGTGTGTGTGTGTGTGTGTGTTCAGGGGCGGGAATATTTTAGGTTTGGTGAAATATGTAAGGGAAGGGAATGAAGATGTACAAGCTACAGAGCACAACTTTCAAATTAGAAAAATAAAGGAAATCCAAATACTCATTTTCTCGATGCTTTAAGTCTTTTGATCTTAAGCTCGCTACTATTTAAACTGAATTCCAATCCTCAGCGTGTAAAAATGTAATTAAAGCAGTATGCATTTCTGTGAGATTTATAGTCCTGTTCCGCCATTAGAATCCTAAACTGTGTAGAAAAAAAGCATAGTGGAATAACCCATATTTTTTTTTTGAAAGAAACAGACCAAAGAAAGGATAAACTCTGCACTTTGTTCACTTGCTTATCTCACATGTGTTTTATGCTTTTTTGTTTTTTTTTGGTGTGGGAATACTCAGCAGATAGAATCAGTATCCCTGTGACACATGTACATTTGCATACTGAGGAAGGAGATTTGGAACTGGAGACAAGCCATAGGGGCAAACAAGCCATTAGAGTGCCGGGATCCCATTTTGCTAATGAAGAGAACTACATGGGACGCCAACAATAACTTAAATAGAATCTTCCAAAAATCCACTCCAAATTTAACTTTCTCTATAAAGCCTTCTTCAAAATTTTCCATAACCTATTAAAACACCTTAATGAATATCATATTGAGATGGAAGGAGGTCATTACACTGTGTGGAAAATTTGCATTAATAGCGAAAAAGGTATTGGTCTCTTACTCCTTAGTAACTGCGAGTGATTTCTTATATATTTTTTCCCAGTTTTAAGGTGACCTTGTTCTTTTTCTTCCTAATTTATAGTCCCAAGGATAGTCCAAAAAATTGTTATAAAAAATGCTAGTTTTATCAATGTGCTTATTGCTGAACTAACATTCAAAAGGAGACAAACTCCTTTTACTCTGTAGACTGTTCTAAATGGGGTGATATTGACTTTGGGGGATTATCCTGTTTCAACAAAAACTACAACCATTATGTGTGACACTTGTGGAGTGCTTACAGTGTGCCAGGCTCTGTTCTAAGTGCTGTGCATAAATTAACCTACTTATAACTTGTAACAACCCTGTGAGGTCAATGCTAGTATTGTCCCCAAGCTACATGTATTGGTCCGTTCTCATGCTGCTATGAAAAAATACCTGAGACTGGGTAATTTATAAAGAAGGAGGTTTAATTGATTCCTAAGGCTGAGGAGGCCTTAGGAAACTTACAATCGTGGCGGAAGGCACTACATCACCGGGCAGCAGGAGAGATAATGAATGCCAGCAGGGGAAATGCCAGATGCTTATAAAACCATCAGATCTCATGAGAACTCACTCACTATCATGAGAACGTCATGGGGGAAGCCATCACCATGATCCAATTACCTCCCAGCGGGTCCCTCAAACAACATGTGGGAATTATGGAGATTACAATTCAACATGAGATTTGGGTGAGGACACAGTCAAACCATATCACTACACATGAGGAAATTGGGGCAGAGGGAGATCAAATAACTTGTACATGGTCACGTGACTACTGTCTGGTAAAACAGGATTAAAATTGAGGCAATTTGACGGTTTTCATAAGAACAAGCTAGAATTTAGCTTCTCTTACTGAACAAAATGTAGGTCCCATTGTCCAAGTTGCCATTTGCTCCCACGTAACCATGAGACATCTGCGAAGAATTTAGCAGCTCAATGGAGTTTATGAATTCTCAAGTACTGAATATTCGAGTTTAAATGTACTCTAGGAATAAGTTTGAAAACCTCATTTTGTAGCTGAAGATTCTGAGAACAGTTAAGAAATTAACATATAAAAGAACTAAAAGTAACATGGAGAACTAGAAGTTGTACTCAGGTCGTCTAAATGCTTTTAATCATTTTCCTTTTAGCATGTGTTGAAGCTTAGAACACTACAAGAGAAGGCTATAAGCATTCATATGTTATCACATGTTTGGAAAACACACTTTTACTGATACAAATAATTTCAATAAATGTAAAGCACTGTACACCAGGCAATAGGTTATGTATTTTTATATACAATGACTAACATAATTTTTAATCATTTTACAGGTGACATAGCTACAACACAAATATTACAGAATGGTTTCTGATCTCGTTTAATTCAGAGACTGGCTTTTCTACTTCTTAGCAACCTGCTGTAATGGATGCTGTACTGTCCACTGAGATCCCCCTTCTGCTTCTAGCTTTTCCTTCTGAGAGCTGCCTAAGCTAAATGGAGCTTTTTTTTTTTTTTTTTTTTTGAGACAAAGTCTAGCTTCATTGCCCAGGCTGGAGTACAGTGGCCCGATCTCATCTCACTGCAAGCTCCGCCTCCCGGGTTCATGCCATTCTCCTGCCTCAGCCTCCCGAGTAGCTGGGACTACAGGCACCCACCACCATGCGGGGCTAATTTTTTGTATTTTTAGTAGAGACAGGGCTTCACCATGTTAGCCAGGATGGTCTCGATCTCCTGACCTTGTGATCCACCCGCCTCAGCCTCCCAAAGTGTTGGGATTACAGGTGTGAGCCACCATACCTGGCACTAAATGGAGCTTTTACATCCAAGGCCATGTCCCCTTCCCAAGGGCAGCTCCTATTCAATGGATATACGGGCCAATTTTCAAGGGTTATCTCAGCCTTCAGGAACTCAGTGTGATGGTGGGGTTGGCAGAGGCCATACAGTGACTACACGACCGTCCAACTTCTTATTTTCTTATCTTGCTTCTTTTACTTTCCTTCACAGGTGTTAATCCCAGAAGCCTTCCCCAGCAAACATCCTGCAGGCTCATCTCTACCTCAGAGTCTGCTTTCATTGAAACTGGACATGTGACATTTAACTATGTGTTTCTTAGAATTAAGAAACCCTTACCAAGCTCTAAGGATAGATCTATTCATAGGTGCAGTGACCATAAATACAAATGCATATAAATGTATATTTATAAATACAGATATAAATAAATATCTCTCTCTGCTCATCCACCCCTGGCCCCAAGGACACATAGACTCATGATCTGAATGTCATTCCTTGGAAGAGATGTGCTTGGCAATGGCATTTCATGCTTGTTCTCAGATTACAATTTGACACTGCTGTCCCCGTGTTTTAATACTTCAGCTGTACTTTGAAGTTGTGAGGGAGCTAGTTCAGTTTGAAAACATAATGTGCACAATGTTAGTTTCCTGGGGCTGCCATAACAATATATCACACATTGTGTGGCTTAAGACAACAGAAATGTTCTGGAGACTGGAAGCCTGAAATCAAGGTGTTGAGAGGGGCATGCACCCTCTGAAGACTCTCAGGAAGAATCCTTCCAGCTTTGGTGGCCCCAGGTGTTCCTTCGCTTGTGGCAGCAAAATTCCAATATCTGCCTCCATCTTTATGTTGGCTTCTTTCTGTATCTCTTGGTGTCTTTTTCTCTTCTTAAAAGGATACTAGTCATTGGATTTAGGGCCCAGGCTAAATCAAGGATGGTTTCAACTCAAGATTGTTAACTAATAATGCCCGTAAAGACCCTACTTCCAAATAAGATCACATTCTGAGGTTCTGAGTAGACATGGATTTGGGGGGACACTATTTAATACACTACATGAAAAATATTCACTACAGCGGCCCCTCACTCTTCTCCAGTCATCCCTCCCTGCCCTGCTCCCTAACTGTTCCCATTAAGAACATGTTCAGTTTTCCACACGGGCTTCCTCTCCAATACTATCACATCAGAATTTGGGATTTACTTCTCATTAATTTTCGTATCCCTAAAACCCAGTTCACAGAGGTGTATTAGCCAGGGTTCTGTGTGAGAACCGAACTAATAGAATGATAAAGTAGGACATAAAGAGATTTATTTCAAGAAATTGGCTTACAAAATTGTGGGGGCTGGCAAGTCTGAAATTTGTAGGGCAAGTTGGTAGGCTGGAAACTCCCAGGCAGCAGTTGGCACTGTGGCACACAGCTGCGAGTTCTTCCTCAGGGAAACCTCAGTTTTGCTCTTAAGAACAAATTGAATGGATTTGGATAAGACTTACCAGATTATTAAAGACAATCTTCTTTTTGTTAAAAAAAAAAAGTCAACTGATTGTAGATTTTAACCACTTATACAAAATATCTTCATAGCAACACCCAGGTTAGTGTCTGATTAAATAACTGGGTACTATAGTCCGGCCAAGCTGACTCACAAAACTACCTACCACAGGTGGGGTAGTGTAGTATGGTCTTAACTACTCTATCTGACCCAAGGAGGCTTTATTTGGCAATATTAGAAATTGATTACTTTTCCTTCTAGGCTATCATGGCCATAGTACAAAACTACTTTACTCATTGAGATTTTTAAAAAATAAGTAAAGATTTTTACTATTTGAACCCAGAAACTGTGATCTTTTATAGAGCAGCTTAACATAAGAATATTCTACAGAGGATAATCCTCAAAACATAAGTTGGGATATACGATATCTTTCTTTATGCTAACAAAAGTTAGGCACACACAAGGAAATCAATTCCTCATTTGATAACTTACCCGAGGTCCCAAACTGATGAATAGGAAAGCCTGGATTTGAAGTCATGCCTACCTCATGGCAGAGCTAGAGCTTACTTTGACTTAAGTTCACTAAGCCATTACGTAGACAGGCCAGGGCTGGATTTCAGTGTTCCTGATTGTCCAGTGTTACTTCTCATTCTCACACTAAAGGTGTTCATAATGATGAAATGGAGACAAAACGGCAGAGTGCCTCCTCTGAAGGAGGATAGACATTATAACCTCCAAGTTATGCTCAGCTTAGAAATGCTATTTTGATTTTAAGCCTTATGTTCTTTAAATATAGGCCAAAACAAATCTATTTAGGTTTATGTAGGCTGGTGTGTCTCATGTGATAAATGATAATAGCAGGACAGAAGAATTATGTTCTATGAGAAAATCTAATTACAAACTTAGTTTAGGTGAACTAAATATTAGTCTTATGATGACTGGTAAATATTTACAGGCATAATTCAATAAGATACTCATTCTTCTTTTTTAATAAAGCCCAATTCCAAGATAATTTTCTTAGAAGATTTTTAGGGTTCTCTAAAGAAACAGAATAAGTAGGGTATGTTTCTATATATATGTAATATAGATATAGATAGATTTACTATAGACATATAGATATTGACATACAAGAAGGGACTCATTAAGAGAATTGGCTTCCATGGTTATGGAGACCAGGAAGTCCCACACTCAGCCACCTGTAAGCTGGAGAATCAGAAAAGCTGGTAGCGCGGCTCAGTCCAAGTCTGAAGCCCTCAGAACCAGGGAAACTGACTGTGAAACTCTCAGTCCAAGACCAAAGGCCTGAAAACGTAAGGAGCCACTGAGGGAAGTCCAGGAGTCTGAAGGCTGGAGAACATGGAGTTCTGATATCCAAAGGCAGGAGAAGATAGACTCATCCGCAGAGGAAAGAGATCAAGTGAGCAAATTTGCCTTTCCCCTGCCTTTTTGTTCTATCCCAGTGCTTGGCCGATTGGGTGGTTCATGCCCCCTTTGGGTGAGGACAGAACTTCCTTACACAGTCCACTCATTCACTCTTCCCTGGAAACACCCTCACAGACCTACCACGAAACAATGGTATACCAGCTATCAGGATATCCTTTAATCCAGTCAAGGTGATACCTAAAACTAACGATCACAGAAGTGAAATAAAACTATGTCTTAGGAACCAAAACACCAGAGCACCATGACTCAAGTTTCTAAATATTTATAAATGTGAACATATTTTTACTTGGCATAAAATTTGAAAACTTGAAATACTTCAGCAAGATTGAACAAGAAAAACTTATTAACAAATCTCAGGCTACTGTAATGTATCTTTGATGGTCAGGCAGCTTTGTGAAGCAAATTGAAGTCAACTCTTGTCAGCTTGGACATATTTTCATAATTCTTATTTTGTGCCTATTATTCCTTGTTAATCTCCATACTTCTAAAGTTTGACAGTAGTTACCTGAATAATCATATTAATTATTATCACAAAAAATATTGCCTACAATTTAGTGTAATTACTCAGCTCTCTAGTTCTCTGTGAAACCAATGGTATTTTATTTTTTAATTATTTATTTATTTTGAGACAGAGTCTCACTCTGTTCCCCAGGCTACAGTGCAGTGGCACAATCATGACTCATTGTAGTCTCAACCTCCTGGGCTCAAGAGATCTTACCACTTCCGCTTTTCACATAGTAGGACTATAGGTGTGCACCACCATGCCCAGCTAGTTTTGTGTGTATGTGTATTTTTTTTTTGTAGAGATCAAGTTTCACCATGTTTCCCAGGCTGGTCTTGAACTCCTGGACTCAAGCAATCCACCCACCTTGGCCTCTCAGAGTGCTGGGATTATAGGCATTAGCCACTGTGAATGGCTCAGCAATGGGAATTTCAAGGATCAGCTGAAATAGACTATATAATTCAGAAGTTCTCCCATTCCTTCAGTTCTTCTCCAGTGTACAATAACTTAACTAATTTTCATATTTGAAATTGGTCTCCATTGGTGAACAGTCATGTATGTCTAAGAATATTTAATAGCATTTTCTTTCCTGGTACACTTAAGCATTCCACTGAGTCTTATTTTTTCCCAGAGGTTAACAGCCCCACCCCCCTTTACAAAATGCTGATTTCAGCTGTGGCAACATAACAGGATAATTATGAATAGGAATGTGTACGCACATTGTAACAGGGTGTGACAAATTCAGAGATAAAGCATAGAGCTTATCTGAGAGAATAGCATCAGCAAGGGTAATGCATATTTTTATGTAAGTTCATTTGAATAATGAGGGATTTGGTGCACTTGTGGATTGAATTGTGTTCTCTGCAAATTAATATGTTGAAACCCTAACCCACAATGTGACTGTATTTGGAGATAGGGCCTTTACAGAAGTAATTAAGATTAAATGAGGTCAGAAAGTTAGGGCCTTCATCCAATAGGAATGGTGTCCTTATAAGAAGAGGAAGAGACACCAGGGCCATGCCTGTGCACAGAGGAAAGGTCATGTGAGGACATGGCAAGAAGGCAACTGCCTGCAAGCCAAGGAGCAGGGCCGCAGGAGAAATCAACCCTTCCCACACATTGATTTTGGATTTTCAGTCTCCAGAATCATCAAAAATAAATCTCTATTGTTTAAGCCACACAGCCTGTGATATTTTGCTATGGAAGCCTTGGAAAAAAACAGTGTATTGTTATTTCAACAGTTTTATGGATGCACTCAACTGAGTTTGGGGGTGGGAACTGCGGGTGATCTAATAATATCACTGTACTACACAACTAAATCATAAAACCTAGCACAAGCCTAAGTCACCTCCTCACATGTGTAACACCCACAACCTTGGAATGTGGGCCAAACAGGTATCACACATTGAAATTCACTTCCAAGAAACAACAGGCTCTTTCTTTCAGTTTTACTTCTGGGAAAGATTTGTTGGTGCTCCTTCCTTCACAGCAGTCTAGATGATGCCCAAGAGGAAAGAAGTATATGATTACTAAATAGTGACCTAGGTTAAGGAGCACCTGTCTCACCAATGCAAAGATATATGATCCAACATAGCTGATTCATGTATGAGAAAGTCAGGGCCATTCCTACAATGGGCAAGTCTGAACAAAACTTGTGGGCGTTCCTTGTCACCTCTAGCATTTTTACACAATTGAAATTCAGTTAAATTTGACAAGATTCATTTTTAAATGCACTTTTTAAACTTGAGAATAGTTTTAAATTTACAGAAGCTGCTCTGACCATGTGTGTAGTAGATTAAGCCCCAGTTGTCCATGTCATAATTTGTTGCATCAGGCACCTTTTATTGGCATCTTTCCATCTCTATCTCACTTCCTTATACTCCTCCCAGTATTCCCTGAGATCACCTCTTACATAATCTGCTTGTACTTGAATACTTGTCTCACGGTCATCTGAGGGAAACTAGACTGAGAGAATCACTTACGGGTGCTGTGAGGATTAAGTACTACATGAAAAGCATCTGCACCAGTGCTTGACAGTTAATAGGAGCAGCTCAATAAATGTTAATTATCATAATATCATTGACCCCAAACCCTTTAGAGCTGACTTGGACTCTTTTTGCTCCTCTAGGCTAAATTATATACTAAATTCAGGACTTACGCATCTCTCTTTCCCTTGCTCATATTTTAATAATAGCCCTCAAGAATTATCCACTGTAATTGGGACAAGAGCACATAATGATAAACCAAGGAGCAAAAATGTGTCAAAGGACTCAATGTGTTTCCCCAGAGTTCTGGGACTAAATGTGCATGAGTAGCTCACACTGAGCTTACTCCTCTGATGTGGCTCTAGTTCATGAACTTGACTGGACTCTCCATCAACTTGTGGGGTTGTTTACCCTCCTGAAGAGTTGAAAAGGCAGTGTTGTTGAGCTGGGATTTCCAGCATTACAAACTCCTAAAACACAAGTAAGAAATTATGATTATTCATAATAATTTAAATGTCTAGTTGATTGGTGTAGAAAGAAAGAGCTGAGAGTCCTAGATTTTAGTCCTGGCTCATATTACTGTGTTTATCTTAGGTAAGTCATTGGATTTCCTCTGAGTCTCAGGTTACTCATGTGAAGATAATAGATAATGAATGCATTTAGCTTTTCTCAAAGCTCTAAAAGCCTATGATTTTTAAAAGACAATAAATGTTGGGAGGCCGAGATGGGCAGATTGCCCGAGCTCAGGAGTTCCAGACCAGCCTAGGCAACACGGTGAAACCCCGCCTCTATTAAAATACAAAAAAAAAAAAAAAAATTAGCTGGGCGTGGCAGCGTGCCTCTGTAGTCCCAGCTACTCGGGAGGCTGAGGCATGAGAATTGCTTGAACCCGGGAGACAGAGGTTCCAGTGAGCCAAGATTGCGCCACTGCACTCCAGCCTGAGCGACAGAGCGAGACTCCATCTCAAAAAAGTCAATAAATGAATTTTCATGATGCATTAACCTGCATGTATGGAGAGGCAAGGAAAAAGAGCTGGCCCAGAGTCAAAGTGTGAGACCACTATGAAAACACTGAAGTGCTAACTTGCAAATTTGAAGTTTGGATTTTATGGAACTCCCACAACCAGGAACTGCATAGGATTCAATATAAATAACATTTTCTAGATCATGGTATTTTTCCTTGGAAAGGTAATTTTTAAAAGTCTGGTAGTTCAGTTCAGAGGCCCAGCCTGAGCCATTGGCCCAAACAATGAGTCAATTGCAAAGAGTCCCGAGAGCTGCAGAAAGAGGTGCTATATGCAATGGTACAAAATATAATATGTTGTATGGATTATTTGTCCAAAAATCAATAAATTGCTCTTTTTCGTGTTTGTGCATGAAAATACAAAAAAGTGAAACTGACTTGAAATCAAAATGAAACAGACTCACCTATTTCTGTTGACTTAGATGATTAAAGAACAGAATTGACTCGCGCATATAAAATGAGAAGTAAATTGGTTTTTAAAGATTTTTTCCAACATTTGAAAACACAACATATGGCTTTTCATATGCCCTCCCCTCAACTCTGCAAAATTACTAGGTGCTTTTTCTGATCACCCAAGCCTGAAGCCTTAGAGCTAGCTATGCCAACTTCAAGGCCTTCAGAGGTTATACGCACATAAGACTAAGGAAAGACAGGGGCTTCTTATCGAAGGAGAGTGCGCACACCCTCCCCCAACACGGCCACCAACAAGCCTGGCACATTTCACCCACATCTGGCATTTTTTGTTCTCTGTTTTAGACATTCTACGTTTTCTTCAACTTTTCCTTCCAGATCTGTTCAGTCACCAAAGCTTGTAGCTTTTTATTTCCTGTCTCTCTCTTTCATGCTTTCCATTCTGTTTTATAGCAATCACTGTAATTATGCTCATATCCCTCAGCCTTCCACAACATTCACGTACATGGAATTTTGATTTTACTAATTTTTCTCTTTGATCAGTCCAAGAATGTGTCATCAAATTAATGCTTAAATAACTCTTCAATCATAAGCTCCTGCTAAAAAATGTGCCCATTTCCAACGGGCTGAGCACAGACTTGTTACCGGAGTATTAAGGTTAGTTGTAGCCAAGAAGGAAACTGCCCCCCAACCCCTCCTTACACTGCACTTTCCAACCAATTAAACGAGTCTTTCTTTCAGGAACATTAAGCTTCTCATCATTGTGGTTTGGCTTATATTATTAGGCTTTATTTATAATGCTCTTTTAGTTCCTCAATGTCACTTATTGAACTCTTCCCAGCCTCCAAGCTCTAACTCATATAAAGTATCCTTTTCCAATAAATTTTCCCTTTCTAACATGGTTCAAACTGAATATTCTCTTATATGATATTCTGTGTCATGTAGAATCTTTAACTATAATTATCAACAATAATAATATAAATAGTAAATATCAGCTGCTTTTCTTATTTTGTATTGTAAATTATTTTTTGAATATGTCTCATATCCTTGCTTCTACACTTACATTATGGTCTCTGAAACTAGATTCTGTTATATTTTCAGATTAGAGAAAAATTTTAACTCAATTTTTATCAACCTAGCTAATATGTATATTAACTCTCTTTGTAATTGTTGAAATTTGTGTCCTAGCAGATTGGTTATCTCACAGATCTGTGTTAGTGAGATACATATATTTATCAGAAATTTTCAATAAAATATATTCTAAATCACTTTATATATATTTAGATTAATAAATTCTACTTATTAAATGAAATAATATACTTGTTGAATAATTGCATAGTAAATTTTTGTTACAATAAATAAACCTATTTCTTATTTTGGTAATGGGAATGTTTTAAAATTTACTGTGGTGATGATTGTGCAACTCTGTAAATGTACTAAAAATACACACTTAATGCAGGTGAATTTTATGTATCTAAATTATTCCTCGATAAAACTGTTAAAAATTATATTGTCATGCACACAATAATTTTCTTCTTAAAGCTATTTGTTTAAATTATTTTAAAAATCCAGCAACCAACATCAACCATCTGAATTTCAGCTTATCACCACCCCCATGAAATGTTTATCTGAAATACAAAATATCATATTCACTGCCAATATTATATATTCCTTTGCATTTCCACAAGATTAAAGTATGAAAGAAATTTTCTATAGAGTTCCCAAATCACCATTTATCATGTTCTTTGCCATGGCCATATTGAAAGGAACTGTGAGGAAAATTAGACCAAACTCATGTATATGTTTACATACACACACACGCATGCACATAATTTAACGTGTAGGTTCCATTTGCTTAACTAGGCTTTCATTTGAATCTGCTGTGAAAACACCATGGCAATTTCAGACAGAGCAAGGACAAATCTAGGCCAAAGCCCTCCTTTAACAAACAGCTGTATTGCATAGCAGGCTCATTCGGAATGCCATCCAATTAACACTGAATATTTCTCTCAGTCAATACATCGTTAACTTAATTCCTTTCAAATTGAACTTCCTCTGTTCCAATATTGGCACATTAGGAGTTATCACTCTGCTTCTGCTGAATGGTTTGGGTGCAGGACTGTTCAGAACACCCCGCTGTTCACCCTCCTATACCCAAAGTATAGTGTCACTAACAGTGCCTCCTGCACCTTAGCACATGTCAATGGATTCTAAAATAACACACCATAACTCTCCATGGTTATTATGATAATATACTGGAAGTAAACCTTTTAATCTAACTAAATAAAACAAATACACTTGTACACACACAGTCTGCTTTCATCATTACTCTACATGAACAGAATCTGACTGCTCCAGTCAAGTAGTTTTCTGGGTCTCAGAGTCCTTTTCTATGCCTTTTGGTGCTTACAACTTGCGGTTTTTATATATCACATAGTTCATTTAACTCTCCTTTCCTCTTCATAAAATTGTAGGTTTCAGCGCTTGACTGAAGGTGGTGCAATGAAAATGCAAAAGACGAGTTCAGAAGTTGGGTTTTCTTCTCTGATAACACGGACTTGAAACCTCAGGTTCATGACTCTAGATTCTGTTCTCCTCCCCTTTACAATCTGATCAGCAGCCTCTGCTTGCATATTTTATCCCCAGACTAATTTGACACTGGCTGAGGGTGGGTTGGCCTGGAGGGAGTGGTGAAAGAAATAAACAAAGAATAAAGTCCAAAAGGAAATGAGGTTTATCTATTCCGTTCCATTTTCACTGATTTTGCTCTCAGTGTCAGACATTTAAATTAGGTCTTCATACCTGGAAATAGCAGGGGAATAATTATTCTAGTTCAGTTTATTTTTTTTAATTTTTGATTATTATGGATACATAATAGTAATACATGTTTATGGAGTACTTGCAATATTTTGATATAAGCATACAATCTGCATTGTATTTTGCATCGCATGTGTTTTGATACATGCTTGTATCAAAACATCACAGTAACTGAGGTATTCATTGCCTCAAGCATTTATCATTTCTTTGTGTTAGGAAAATTCAGATTCTATTTTTTTCAGTTATTTTCAAATATACAATAACTATTCTGCTTAACAGTGGTCTGAAGAATCTATTATGGCTTACAGTTAGTGTTTCCCAAAATTATACCACCAGAACAGAGGCTGACTTAGCCTTCAAAGAACTTGATTATGTGTGTTTAATTATACCTTAGATAATAAATAATGTTTGATGTTTTAAATTCGTAGCCATTGTTAATGAAGTGCTGCCAACATTTCAGCATAAAAAAGTATGTTTGTAGAAAAATAAGCAACATATGTAAGTTACCAATAATATCCATAAGAGCAGCATTATATAATCTAGGTATAGAGAACTTTCAGTATACTACATATCATTTTCCAAATTACAAGATGTAGTAATGAAGCACAACAAAATTATCTTTTGAAATTATTAGATATACTGAAGATTTTCTGTCAAATTAGAAAACATGTAAAAGAAAATGGACGTTTCCTTTTCTTTAATAAAGAACAAATATTTTATACTGCTATATTATTTAGATATGTGACATTGTTTTAAAAGAAAAAACATTCTACAAATTGCAATGGTGTTCACATAAAAAGAATCACGGAAAATTGCATAGTTTGATTATTTAAAGAAATCAAGTATGAATGATAAAATGAATATACTTGTATTTAATTGGGATATTGTAAAGGTTAATGAAATCAAACAACCTTGAAGGGATATAGGTGATGGTTAATATACCACACCGAATTTTTGGATTAATATTAAAATAAAACAACCTGATTCATTTCTGTTTTCTCCAATGTTCAAATGAAGTACAACTCTGGGGAATTATTAGAGAGACAAATTAAAACAACAGATGGACTTGCAGTTGCCTGCATAAGAATGTCTTCACAAAGCCTCCTGACAATTTCAGAGATTCTAAGGTGGCCTATTTACTTTCAAATCAAGAATGCTGCATTTCTGCTCTTACCAGGCTGTCAATCTCTGAGCCCCCCTTCCCACAAAATAATTTCAAAACACCATGAAAGTATTTTCTTGGGTGTTTTATAAGATACATCTTGTACGATATGTATAAGACTATTTTTTAATGATAGAAGAAAAATATGTAGGCGATTACTATCTCCCAAGATGTGAATCTTCATTTTGGATATTATGTGAAAGCAATTATTTTTAAGGAATACAATGTCAACATTCATTTTAAAGAGAGCATAATCAATTTACTACTGTATCTTTATTCCACATAATTAAAATATTCTGTTCATATTTTATGTATCATTGAGTTAAATTAGTCAGTCAAAGAATAGCTATGTTAACAGCTGGCTTTGTATAAGTTTTGTCCCTAGAGTTTCAGGTCTACAGATGGGTAATTTTGTTTTTGATATTATGGAAGATGTTTTGGATAAATAAATATTTTTGTCACTGACTAGTCTAATCCTTATAAGAAAAATTATTCTTTTTTTGATAGAAGATTTATGCAGATATCCAAAATATATAATGGGAACACTTGTGGGTAAAAATGTCTAATTGTATAGCATTTAATTGCACCTATCATACTGAAGGTCCATGTAAAGAAGACAATATGTTTATAGAGTAAATTATCAAATTGGGCTCTAGGGATTTCTGCTTCCAGTAATTGAGGAGTGGCTTCTGCAGATGAACCTTCCTTCTGAGAACAACCAGAAAGGATGGAATTTAAAAAAATGTCTCTGAAAGCATTAAGGGGGTAAAAAGAGGCTTAAGGGATAACAATCCCAGAAACAAAAAATACACAAAGATAAGAATTCAAAATTTATTACTACTTTTCCCTTTGAGGTGTTTGCTGATTCTCAAGAGGCGACAGACTTTGAGAAGCTGAGCAGAGCTTCCGGCAATGCTATGTGTCTGGGAGTAAGCAAAATTTTTACTATGGCCCACAGAGAAGAAGGGGCTCTGAAAAAGGGTCTAGACTCTCAATTAGAACTGATGGAGGATGAGATCTTAAGGCATGGGTAAGCAAATGGATCAGCCTGGACAGAGACTGAAATCCAACTTGGAATCACATCAATTCTTGATTGGATTAAGGAGATGTATTCTTAGCCTAAATAGTTACCAGAAGCAAAATGAAATTCCCTCTAGATAAATTTAACATTATCTCTACATTTTTTTTATTAGTTATGTGAGGCACTCAATAAAACTTTTAGTGTATTCCATGAGACATGCTAACAGAATGAACAAAAAAGGAAAAACCCTAATAGTAAGAATATACAAAACATCTTTATATTCATGTTGCTGGATATTAATTTTAAAATAACTATTATTAGTATGCTCAAAATATAGATGACATAATAAAAATGTTATCAGAGAACTGGAAACAATAAAAATATCAAATGGACATTCTACAAATATAAAATATAAGCTAAATGAAAAATTTATATATGGGTTTAATAGCAAATTAGTCAAAAAACCAAAGAGAGAATTAGCGAACTGGACAATAAGCAAATAGAAGGTATAAATGAAACACATGGAGAAAAAAAGGATGAGATGTAAAGGATGCAGTGAAAAGATATAAAATGTGTTTACTTAGAGTCGGGGAAGAGGAGTGAAAGAGAATGGGGAAGATGCAATAGCAGAAATGAACTATGATCTTAGAAATCAAGATAAGGATTACTTTGGGAGAATAGGAACTGAAAGAGAGAATGAGAAAGGCTTAGAGTTTGGGCATATTCTTTTTCTTGATCTGGGTGTTTGATCAAAGATGTGAAAATTAATTGTGCTGCGCGCTAAAGATATATGTGCTTGTCTCTATGTATTTTTCATTTCAATTTGAAGTAAAAATGGATAACAACAACAACAATAATAATAAACTCTACAAATTCCCAAGCATAATGAACACATTGAAAATACCCCTGTGCACAGCAGAGTAGAATTCCTGAAAGCAAAACCCAGCTATATGACCCTTCTAAGATACACGTCTTTAATTAAAGGACAAAGAAAGGCTGACTGTAAATGAATTGAAAAAAGATAAATCAGGATCACCTTACCAAGAGAATGCTTATATAACTATCCAAATATCATGGAAAGTAGACATCAAGGCATAAAGCAATTCTGGATATAAAAAAGGACATTTCATAATGATAAAAAAACCAATCCACCAGAAAGATACATTTGTATGCAATCCAAAAGGTAGCTTCAACATATGGGAAGAGATATTTTAACAATCCCTCTTTATGGCTGATAAAACAAGCAGACCAAAAAGTAAGTTAGACTATAGAAAATCTGCAAAGTACAAGTAAAAATTCAAACTGAATGTCAATTATGACATGCAAAACAAGACAGAAAACACATTATTTGCAAGTACTGATAAAATACTCACCAAAATTGAACTAGTCAAAATGCACCCAGTCATTTTATAAATGAGAAAGTTGAACCAATTATCTCTGAGAGCAAGTGAAATGAAGCAATTGGCTCAAGGTTATAATGAAAGTGAGAGAGCACAGATCTGAATCAGAGCACAGATCTGGACTCAGGTCCACATTGCTGCAGCCACTTCAACTTAAATAAGTGAGACACAAAGCATATTCTAATAAAGACTTTGCAACTTCATGTCTAGTTGCCTATACAAGAGGCTGCTCTGAAGATTGTGCCATAGATATAAAAAGAAAACTCTACTGACTGTCGCTTTCTATTCTAACTAATGGTAAAATAGTGTCAGAATGTGGGCAAATTCAGAGCCATAAATATATTGAGGGAAGCTTTCAATTTGTATTTGACAACATGATTAGGGTGTAATGATCCAAAACAAAGGTTATAATAAGTGATTGTAACTTTCTCAACCCTACTCTAGTCCTCTAGAAATTTGATAGTAACAAGGAGGTCTACAGATATTTTTGCTCTGTGCATATTGGAAAAGAGTGTGGCTCTTCCCTAAATTTCTGTGGAAATAGGAACAGGCATAGAAAAAACAGTATATATTTTTAGTTAGTGCTCTCTATATAAAATATTAATATTAGCAATGGCTGTAAGATTGAACATTCTATGCAATTAGTATATTAGCTAACTTTATTATTATTATTATTTGAGACAGAATCTTGCTCTATCACCCAGACTAGAGTGTAGTGGCACAATCTTGGCTCACTGCAACCTCTGCCTTCCAGGTTCAAGTGATTCTCGTGCCTCAGCTTCCCAAGTAGTTGGGGTTATAGGCACACACCACCATGCTCAGATAATTTTTGTATTTTTGGTAAAGATGGGGTTTCACCATGTTGGGTTTCACCATATTGGACAGGCTGGTCTTGAACTTCTGACCTCAGGTGATCTGCCCACCTCAGCCTCCCAAAGTGCTGGGATTACAGGCTTGAGCCACCAACCCGGCCTTAGCTAACATTTTTTGGACTCTCACTATGTGTCAGGCACTGTGCTATATAATTTACATATATTACCTTTAGTCTTCAAAAGAAAATTTTAAGGAGGGTATCATTCTCCCTTTTTAACTGATGAAAAATCTAGAATCCTGGGGTTAACTTGCCCAAAGTCAACAAACTGAGTTGGGTTATATATATAATGCCTATCTATCTCCAATGTCTACTCTCACTCTATTTCTACACTGAAACCTAATACAGAAAGTAAATATTCCAGGAAACACTACTATAAAAATAGGGAAGAGTATGAAATATAGAAGAGCCACAGCAGATGATATGGAACCAGGGTATTGATAGGAGAAACACTAAACAAAACCAGAGCAAGCACGAGTCTAAGAGAAATTCAACATTCCTTAGATAAACACAACCTGCATTATTCACAGTTTAGAATGAATGTGTTTGTGGTGGGGGGTGGTTGATATGTATATGTATGTGAGAAAGATTATGTATTTTTAAAAATTATCTGTTTAGTTAACTGTAACTTATTTCACAGTTTGCTTATTTTCAATTAATCCTTTTATTATTTAATCCTCCTAGATCAGTGATTCTCAAACTTCAGCATGCATCAAAATCATCCAGATAGAGGGCTTATTAAACATTAATTCCTGGGTCCCACAATCAGAGATTCTGACCCATTATATTTGGGTGAGATCCAAAATTTTTGATTTCCAACTAGTTTCCAACGGATGTTGATTATTGTAGTCCAGAACCATGTTTTGAGAACTATCTCTTGAGATACTGCTACAGAATAGATAGAAAATTCCAAATAGGGATAAACCAGTAAGGCAAGTGGTTAGTAAAAGACCTAATGTTTACTGAGTCATTTTTTTTTTTTTGTAAATTTTCAGGCACTTTGTTGATTACTTTCCATTGATGATGTCATTTAACTTTCCCAACAATCCCTGAGGCAGATCATATTGGTTCCCATTTTATAGATGAGGAAATGGAAGATGAAAACAGGTAACTTGCCCAGATCCTGGGCAATGGGTTAGACCCATTTCAACTCAACTAGCCCCACCCCAAAAGGAGTCCAAATCTATGCTTTCATGATTCGCACACAGTAGTGTGAGATCATACAAAGGGATCATCCAAAACGTTGTATAAACATTCAGATTCCTGGGTTCCATATTCAGAGATTCGGACTCAATATCTTTATAATGAAGCTCAGCTGTCTGCATTTCTAACTAGCAACACATTTTTAGACATTGAATTAAGCTTTAAATTATTCTGGTTGCAGAACAGGCAGTACAGGTAAGTAGCAGAATCCATTTCATCATGTTGTAGAACAAAGCCTTATTCTTGCATTTGGGTATTATACAGACTTTACAGAACTTTTTCATCAATGTAGAGCATAAAAAAATGCTAGATTGTTTAGCTTATTATTTGACCATCAATCTAATAATTCCATAACATTTTTAAATGCATGGACCATTATCTATGATCATTGCATCAGTTCACATTGATTAGACACATAGTCAATTGCCTATCTCAGCTTAGCAGTGATTCCTCAACATTGAAGTATATCAGAGCCCCACAACAGTTCCGTTGGTGGGTTTTGTTTGCTTGTTTTAATGAACTTTGAAGGTTCACATTTAGTAGGACTGGGGTGAGGTTCAAATAGCCATATTTGTCAAAATATTTTAGGTGACCTATCATAAGCCAGACATGGAAACCACTGTTCCAGATCATTTTCTGATTGGTTATTTCCATCTGTAAAGATCTGAGCTACCGAGAGTGAATTTGATTCTGTTCACTTGTTTTTGAGTATGTATTCTGCTTCAGTTGTTTCACTGTGATGCCTCAAGGAGACACAGATGGTGGTCCTGCCAGTCATACCAGCACAGCCAAAGATGAGAGTGGGAGGTGGGGGAGATGGAGCTGAGTAGCAGAGGGGATCTCAGTCTTCTGACCTGTGATTCTGGTACTCGGTTGGAAAAGTCACAAGTCATTACCTCACTGATTTTCTCAGGCAGTCAAATCATTTCACATAGAAAATCTGTCCAACTGGTTTGTATAAGTAGCAGAAGGAAGAGTGTGAAGACAGTTGATAGAGCTGAGAAAAGACCATCCATTCATTCACCTAATATGTGCTGCACATCTACTCAGTGCCGGGCACTGTTCCCAGCACTGATGACCTGCAGGAAACTGGAAGACAAAGCCCCTGCTCTCATGGTTTCAACTAATTAGGGGGCGTTAGAAATAAACAAGTAAGGAAATGAGTGTGCATGACTGTAATGGTGATAAGCATCATACAGAAAATAAATCAGAGTAACCTGAAAGTGAATGGCTGGGGCCGAGACGAGGCTACTTAAGTGGTGACAGAAAAACACTTTCATAAGGTATCATTTGAGCAAAATCTTAAATGATAAAAAGCCATTAGCCATGTGAAGAAAAAGGATTACAGATAAAGGAGAGAGCATCTGTAACTTTCTGAGATTGGAACAGCCTGGAGTGTAACAGGAAAGAACGATAAACAGGTCGAAAAGGAAGGATGGGTCAGATTCTGAGAGCTTTGGCAACTGACATGAGATCACAGACAAAGATGAAGACTGGAATAAAATAAAGGGAAATCATATTCCAAGCTGGAATAAAAACCATACAGATGAAAACTTTCTTCAAAGAAATACAAAGACATGTTTTGTAACTTGGCAAAATAATTCTAAAATTGATAGGGAAAATAAAAAGCAAAAAATTAAAGAGAAGATCCATGGTAGGAAATGTGCCCTTCACTGGACACAATGGCTCGTGTCTGTAACCCCTGACTTTGGGAGGTTGAGGAGGAAGGCTTGCTTGAGCCCTGGAGCTTGAGACCAACCTGGGCAACATGGTGAAAGCCTGTCACTACAAAACACGCAAAAATTAGCCAGGCATGGTGGCGTTTACCTGTAGTCCTGACTACTTGGGGGGCTGAGGTGGGAGGATTACCTGAGCCTGGGATGTTCAGGACATCCAGGCTGCAGTGAGCCCTGATCATGCCACTGCACTCCAGCCTGGGCCGCAGAGTGAGACCCTGTCAAAAATAATAATAATAATAATAATAATAATAATAATAATAATAATAATAATTTAAAAAAGAGAGAAAGAAGAGAAAGAAAACTTGCCCTTCTATATTTTAAAATATAAAGCCTCAATAGTTTTAAAAGTATGGTATTGAAACGTGAATCCTTTGTCTTCTGTCATACTGAGCTATCAGCGGAGCAGAATAAGAAGTCAAAACTAAAGGCAAATAGATATAGAGCTTTAGAATATAATAAAGATGGCATTTCATTTCAAATCAGTAGGGAACAGATGTGTATCAATAACTTCTGATGGGACAACTGGAAAACCATCTGGAATACAAAAGTTGGACTCATATCTCATCCATAGGCTGGAGTAAATTAATTTCAAATACAAAATGTGTATATGTTATATGTTAATATGGAAATGCAAAATGGTATAGCTATTTTAGAAAGCAATTTGGCAGTCTCTTATGAAGATAAACATATACTTACCATGTGACCCAGATATTACATTTCTATTCTCTAGAGAAATGAAAACGTATGTCCATACAAAAAACATGAATTTCTATATTGGCTTTATTTATATTCACCAAAAACTGGAAGCAACCAAAATGTCTTTCAACTGGTGAGTGGATAAACAAACTGTAATGTGGCCATACTATGAAACACTATACAAAAACAAAAAGAGACCAATTACTGCTACATGTTTTAATATGGATAAATCTCAAATGCATTATGCTAAATGAAAAAGGTTCATAAGTCTCCTTACTATATGATTCCTTTTCTATGACATCCTAGAAAAGGCAAAAGTGTTGAGTATAGAAAACAGATCAGAGACTGCCCAGGGATGGAGGTGGGTAGAAGAAATTCATTACTATTTTTTGCTTGCCAAAAATTATTCATAGACTGCACGGCCAAATAGGGAGAATTTAACTGTCTGTAAATTATACCCCAATAAATATGACTTAAAATGTTAATATGGTTATTAAGTCACAAAAATATTGGAAGAAAACTTGGAAGAATTGTTTCATGACTTCTGAGTGAGAAGACTTTTTAATAATCATATAAAACTTAAGAGTTCTAAGAGAAGACATTGGTATATTTTGCTACCTAAAAAAAAATGCAAGGGAAAAATATTGTTCAAAGGTAAAAAGACAAAGAACACATATGAAAATTTTTTTTTTTTTCTGGAGTACAGTGGCGATATCTCGGCTAACTGCAAGCTCCTCCTCCCCGGTTCATGCCATTCTCCTGCCTCAGCCTCCAGAGTAGCTGTGACTACAGGTGCCCACCACCACGCCCGGCTAATTTTTTTTTTTTGTATTTTTAGTAGAGACGGGGTTTCACCGTGTTAGCGAGGATGGTCTCGATCTCCTGACCTCGTGATCCACCTGCCTCAACCTCCTACAGTGCTGGGATTACAGCGTGAACCACCGCGCCCAGCCCAAAAGAAATTTTTAACTCCTATCACAGAAAAAAATGTTATTCTTCCTAACATAGAACAAAATCTACAAATTGTTTTAGAAGCAGTCCAATAGAAAAGTTGATAAATAATATACACAGATATTTCACAAAAATATGAAATAAAATTATATAATTGAAAAGATAACCTCAGGAAAAATAAGGAGAATGCAAATTAAAACTTCATTCTGATTGAAATTTTCACTTATAGAAATGGACAAAAAATATAAAATACAGCCTGTGAGTAAGGTTCTGAAGAACTATGAACTCACACATTTCATGTAGGAGAGACAACTGGTACAACTCTATGGAGAGTAATTTTTAATATATCAGAATTACAAATCAATACTAATATACATGTGACTAGGCAATCTAACTTACCTGCCAGGAATTTTTAAAACAAGTATACATTTGTGAGATGAAGTAAGTACAAGATAAGATATTGAGACAATGTTTGTAATGACAGCAACTAATATTTATTTAGTACTTATCATATAATATAGTCCCATCCTAAGTATGACAGCTTTAACTCATTAATTTCTTGTAACTTCTCTATTGGGTAGGTGCTATTACTGCATTTTACAAATGAGGAAACAGAAAAACTAATTAACTTGTCCTAGATTTATTTAGTAAACGATTGGTTGGAACTAACAAGCAGGTGCTCCAGCTCCAAGGTCTGTTATCTTAACACCTACACTTCATTACACAGCAACTGAAAACCACATAAATTTCCATCAGTAAAAGGCTAGTTAATTAAATATGGTACATACATACAGTGAAATAGTATAAAACTGTAAGAAAGGATGAGGAATACTTTATGTACAAGTACAGAAAGACATTTAAAATATACCTGACAGTGAAAAGGAAAGTGCAGAACCATGGGATATATTATGTTACTACTTGCATAAAAGGAAAGACAGAGAAGACTATATTTGCATTTTTTAATGTGCATTAAAGTATTCCTCAAAGGAATCTAATAAACTTATAACAATTGTTACCTTTGGGAGGAGGTGGAGGGAAGTTGTATAAACAGGTAGGATTCTGATGCCTGGGTTACAGGGCATGAAACTTTTCATTATATACCTTTGCATGTTTTTGAGATTGAGTTAGATAATGTAAATGGTGTGACTACTGTATAATTAAAGAAATATAAAACATTAAGATTTATCAACAGACATTATGAAATTGAATGAAAATTACATCAGAAGATGCATCTCATAATCAACAATGGATTACTTTCTGGAATAGAGAGATATATATTTTTTTAATTCTAGGAGAAAAATATCAAATAACCCGATGGAAACATGATGAGGCATTTGATAGAAGAAGAAACATGAAGTAATGAAACATTGAAAAAGTGGCTCAGTTTTCCTGGCAATTAGGGAAATGCGACTAAAACCAAAATGGCATGCCCTTCTGGTTGCATAAATTTAAAAAGAAATTAAAGTAGCAGTCAAAAATGTCAGTGAGAATGTAGAGAAACAGGGAAGAATACACCCTGTTAGTAGGAATCTAAATCGATACTTTGAAGAGAGATTTCCAAATATCTAATAAGGTTGAAGATGCACTTCCCTTGTTGCGTATATACCTAGGAATACTCTTACAGACCAAACAAGGAAACATCCAAGAATGGACAGAGCAGGATTGTTTATAACTACAAAAATATCTAAATGTCCACCAATAGGGGAGAGAATTAAAAAACTGATATATACATACCAATAGAATATTATATGATTGTGAAAATAACTGATAGCTACAAGTATCAACTGCATAAATGTCACCTATATAATATTCAGCAAAAAAGTTAATTGCAGCAGGATACAAGGAGTATATGATGTCTACAACTATTCAGTTATAGATATATACATACGTGTAGATAACTAAAGAGATGTATGGGCCTGATAAACATCTAGTTCAGGTCTGTGACCATCTCTGATATGAAAGGAAAAGAACGGAAATAGGGTAGGGTGACTGGGAGCTACAACTCTATTAGTAATTTTTTTTTAAGTTTGGAAAAAGGGACATGGTTTTTTATATTAACCTTTATATATTTTTGTATGTCTGAAACAATGTAAAAATAAGATAAAAAATAAAAAATAATTTGTGTTATCCTTCAGAGGAATTGTTGCTTCAAGATGTAAGTTAACAATCACACCTGCAGTAGGGGTGAATAGTAAGAGTTAAATTCACTAATAAAAAAAATCTTAAAGTGAAACTCAGTACATTCTAAATACACAAAGTATACTAGCATTATAAATGCTCAATAAATATTGTCATTATTATCATTATTAATGTATTAAGAATATTACCAAAATAGGGTAAATATAGATAAAAAGTCTGATTTTAGCAAATTGATTGCTCTAAGAGCTGAGGATAAAGCAGTTCTGTGTATTTTAGGAAACTTTGGTTCTTTAAATGTTTCCAAGCAAGCATGTGATTAAGAAAATAGTAATGTGCTACAGTAACTATTTTTATTTGTTCTGGCTAGTAATCCAAACCCTTTGCTCTGTGGAGAGAATTGGTTCCCTGTGATGTGAATCTTGGCTGAGTCTTGTCTCCTTGAAAGCCAAAAATAATCGGAAACTTTGTCTTTCTTCACTTGTTGCTTGTAATGGACACATGATCCAAGTTCAGTCAATTGCAAGCTTCCACTTAGGACTCCTAACTTTGAGTCTAGGCACAGTGGCTCACACCTGTAATCCTAGCATTTTGGGAGGCTGAGGCAGGCAGATCACCTGAGGTCAGGTCAGGCTGGCCAACATGGTGAAACCCAATCTCTACTGAGAATGCAAAAGTTAGCCAGGCATGGTGGCATGCACCTGTAATCCCAGCTACTGGGGAGGCCAAGGTAGAAGAATCACTTGAACCCAGGAGGCGGAGGTTGCAGTAAGCTGAGATTGTGCACGGCTGCACTCCAGCCTGGGTGATGGAGTGAGACTCTGTCGCAAAAATTTAAATATATATATATATATATGCAATAAAATTCATTAAAAAGGTAACATATTTTACTCCAATTTCAAACCAAGACCCTATAAGTACTATTGTTTATTGGTAGATTCATTGACTTAACTATGTAAATATTAGGAAGCTGAAGATTAGATACTTGTCCTACCATGAAGGAATTAAAAGTCTAATCAGGAATAACGCCATATAAATACAAACAGAGCAATGGTGGCAGCAGTAACACTCACCACGATTACAGCCCAGTGTAAGAAGGGCTATAATAGAGGCATATATTGGAGTTATACAGAAGCATAAAGAAGAAATCAAGTCCGTCTGGCTGCAAGGGAGAGGAAGGAGGCAGAGAAGCCTCCAGGAGAGCACTGGACACTGGGTAAGAATTTACTACACAGTCAAAACGAGAAAGTCATTTAGGAAAAGGAATACTAGAAGCAGGCAGTCATGAAAACGTAGCACATTTAAGAAAATATGAGTAGTTTTCCCAGCAGTCAGCACAGTGCTTTTACATGGAAGGTATTCAAATGTTAGGTTGATACAGGACCCAGTGAATACACAAATGAATAAAGCTAAGCTTCGGGCAAATTTTTGGTAATAGTGTAAGTCAATAATTTACCACATGATTTGTTAGTCTATGAGGTTGAATCAGTCTAATTCACTTATCAGCTTAATTTTTGAGATAATTGGTAACTCATTTGTTTTTAGTTGTCTAAGGAATCTATTGATAACACTCCTACTTATGAATGTTTTATCGCCAATTAAAATATACGCCCGTAATCTTAAGTTTAAAAAATACTTTTCATGAAATTAATAGAAAATAAGTAGTTAAAATACCATAAATACTAGATTGTTTGGCACTATCATTGTAAAAGCTGAATAATTATGAATTTAATAAGCATCATGATATTATATTAACAGGTAATTAACACTGAAAAACAAAGTAATTCTTTTTGGAGAGACTAATGAGAAATAAGATTAGATACAGTTTTTCATATTTCTTTGACAAATTTGGATAGAAATAAACATGGGAAATGCCAACAATTTTTAAATGCTCTCAATATTTTATGCTTTGTTTTGTTTATAAAAGTCTCTTAAACACACATTTTATAAAGTAATAAAATTAAAATATATCATCTCACGTTTTTTTCTAATGTGTCCTAAATGAATTAAAAGAGTTATAATCAGTTGACTCACTGAATATTTTATATAGCCAGTTCTTGTAGCACTTCAACTCTGTGGAAACTGCTAAAGTAAACTTTTAAATTCATTAGATTGATCCTTAAATTTAAGCCCAATTACTAAAATATTTATAGTTCTTATTTTTCTACTATCGGGTTATTGCTAAACCTTAGTAAGCATGTATGTGTCCCTACTTTGTTTGTAATTTAACATTGGTCTTCTATTTCCAGAATCAAGAAGATCCAACGATGTCTCATGAGTAAACATAGTATAATACATGGTAAAATAGTTACTAAATATATTCACGTGCATTTGTGTAGTCATCACGATGCAATGAGGTAAACCTTGTCAAACTTCACCTATTATCCTCATATCTGAATTTTCAGACTTCCCCTTACAATTGAAGTCTTTCTTTCAGTTTAAGACACATTCTTTCTCATCACCTTACTTCTTCAATTTCTTAATGTTTTAATTAGATTTTAAATCCCATCCATTATGTTTTTGTAAATATGCAACTTCAAGCATCAACTGGATTTCAATGGCAGTCTGCTCTAATGAGACTTTCACTGTTTCATGATGTGGCCTATGGGCTTGGAGGTTGCTCTGATCCACAGGACTGCAAAGAGTTCTTGAGCTCTCTCTCTCTGCTCCAATAGTAGCTATGGTTTATGGGCATTTGTGCTTTTATTTGCCCTATAATACTTATGAGCAAACACACTTCCCTACTGATAAAATTATTTTTTCTTTACTACTATGACTTTGTATCTTCCTTACCTTAGTCTTATTCTTCAATACATCTGCCCTTGTTACGCCAAGGGTACTTCTTTTACGTGGTATTTTCAACATACTGATTGAACATTCTCCTGCCTGAGTGAGATTAAAGATGTCATCAAATAATATTTTCATCTTGATAATGGGGCCATAGGGGCAGTGGCAGGGTAGGGTGGGAGTGCATCAACTTTCAGGCCACCTTGCCTGCTACAGACACTCACCTGCAGAAGTTACAATTGAAATTACAGTTGTCATATACCACTGTTCTACTTTTCTCCTATTTTACACTTTTATAACAGTTCACACCATGTCTCTTGCCTCTCTATCTTTGCTCTCTGGAATGCCTTTCCCATCTTTCTTGGTTTGGCCACCTCTTATTAATCTTTCTTAAACAGCTCCAGTTTGGCCTAAGTGGGTCTTTTCTTTTACCCTCTACAACTACGTTTCTTAACCTTTACCAATGATCTGTTTTTATCTGTCTCACAAGACGGTAAGCTGGTAAGATATGGGTCTCCTCTCTTCCATGATTATTTTAGGACTTGATACCTAGTAGATGTTCAATAAATGTGTGAAAATAATTTGTTTGCTTAGTTTAACTATCTTTATTTCACTTTGCTTCACTACAGCACTTGACATTGACCACTACACCTTTTGTTTTCACAGGCGTCTTTCTCCTGTGGCCTCTTGAACACTCATCTTTGCTTATCCCATTTCTATCTCCCTAAAAACACCTCTGTGATTTCTTAACATCCATCTAATTATCCTCTTTATTTTCTCTCTTTTCCCCTTACTCTCCTCCTTTTCTCCCCTTTGGCCCAATTTCCTTCCCTTCCTCTTTACCTTCCTCTCACAGTAAGTTTTATTCACTTAGCACTTCAACTTTATCTTATAGGATGTTTGACTCCCTGTCTTTACATTTGCAAATTGAGTTCTGTGCGTCCTTCTCATTGCAAGACATTCTCACACGCAGAGTCCTCAAGGTCAACAAGACGAAAATGACTCATTAAAACATCATTCTCAGCAAACTATCGCAAGGACAAAAAACCAAACACCGCATGTTCTCACTCATAGGTGGGAATTGAACAATGACAACACATGGACACAGGAAGGGGAACATCACACACCAGGGCCTGTCGTGGGATGGGGGCAGGGGAGAGGGATAGCATTAGGAGACATACCTAATGCTAAATGACGAGTTAATGGGTACAGCACACCAACATGGCATATGTATACATATGTAACTAACCTGCATGTTGTGCACATGTACCCTAAAACTTAAAGTATAATAATAATAAAATTTTAAAAAAAAACATCTGTAGTAGTTTTTTTAGCTGGTTGCTATTGAATAATAGAATCTCTGTCCATTCACATACTCAATTTAGGTATCTCAGATTCATCTTTGGTTGGGGAATTTAAGACAAGCATACCAGTTGAGTTGATTCTGTCTCATAGACGTCACTCAAACCCATTCACTCAATTTCTATGGCCTCTACGTTAGTTCAGGCTTCCACTTGCTTTTGCCCAGATTATGGTAGCAGCTGCACCTAATTCTCTCTACCTCTAGAATCCTGTTCCATTCTACCTTCTCAGATGAAAACTAGCATTGTCTCTGCTAAGGAATGTTTGATCAATATTTTATGTCCTTTTTTATTAAAGTTATCTCACATCTACTCTGGTGCTATTACCACACTCAACTATTGAAAATTCCTTAGAATTGTGACATAACCTCATGTCACTGTATCTTAGCTCTGTCTGCAATATCCTTCCAATACACATGTAAAATATATGTAAACAGTGCCTAGCCCACAGTGTTCATTCAGACAGTGATTAGGATGATGATGGTAATAATAATAATCATTATATATTTCCCACAACTATCTCTGACTTCTTGAAGAAGTAATTGCCATTCCTCTACATTTCTACAGTATTTTTAAATAACGGTGTTATAGTTGTGAGAGGAAAATAAAAACTTGGGACCACAATTCATTCTGCAAAACGGAAAAAAAATTAAGCTGAAAGGGGAAACGTGCAAGAAGCTGCCTTTTCTTTTGTTCCTAAGCAGATAGCTACAGATAAAAGGTTAAATATCTTCACAGGTAGCTACTCTATGTTCACCTTATATTATGTAAAGTGCTGATTAAAGAGCGCAAGAACATAACTGACTATTCCTCTACCTTCTCTTTCCTCTTGCAACACATGGATTCAGTAATGTGACCACACCCTCCCTCTTTCCCCTCCAGTCCACTTTTCCCTTTTAAATATTGAAGACTTCAAAGTCATCTCTGGAGAAAGGCACAGACCACAAGCTTTTTCTGTGATTCCATTTTTGTTTTTGGTTTTTCTCTCCCAGGCACTGTCATTAACCTTGCCAAAATAAACATCTGAATTGATTGAGACCTGACGCAGATACTTTTTGGTTTACATAGCAGTTACTGCATTATTTTACATTCAATTGTTTTATTGCTTACTTAAATTGTAACATTTCTAGAGAGTTTTAAAATTATTGGGGATTTTCTGCCTCAGAGCTTGAAGAAATATTAATAAATACTTTAATAAATGATTCAGTTAACTAACTCAATTTTATAGACAAAAAAAGCAGCTTTAAATTTGTAGTTACTTCCCAAGGTTGAACAAAAAAAGTTAAGTGAGGAACTAAACTGAAGCTCTAAATCTAAGGCTAATGTTCAATGTTTAAGCTATTAATAAGTATATTACATTAATTTCCTCAGAAAACGATACAATTTATGATTCCTAGTAGCCATTTAAAAATTATGAAGGTGGATTATTTTCAGGTTTATACCTTTCATTACATTTCAGTTTTATACCTTATATACCTTTCATAATTTATTCATGCAACCCAAACCAGGTTAATGAGGACCATAGCAAACACTTGTATAACACACACAATGTGCCAGGGACAGTTCTAAGTGTTTCACCTACATGAATTTATTTATCCCCACATTTCCTGAAATTGTTATTGTCTTCTGGCTTCTATAGTTGCCTTGGAGAAGACTGTTCTCAGTTTACATTGTCTTTCTATTATAGATAATCTGGCATTTCTGTCTTGTTTTCTAGATCTTCTCTTTGTCTTTGGTGTTCTGCATTTCACCATGATGTGATTAGATATAGATTTATTTGTTTGTATTATGTTAGGGATGTTATAATAGCTAAAACAAAGAATTTACATGTTTCATTAAATCTCTATGTTTTGATCATCATATCTTTGGATATTAGCCTTTCTGAATTATATTTTTTTCTCTGAAATTTATTTTGGATATAAATTGAACCTTCTTTTTTTTCTCATTCCTCTTAACATATTTCCTAACTTTTTATTCTTTATGCTGAATTCTAACTGTATAACATCCGTGTTTTGATTCACCATTTCTCTCATCAAATGTGTATATGTTGATGTTCAATCTGTTCACTAGGTTTTTAATTTCAGTTTTTATATTTTTAATTTTTAGAGGTTCCATTGAGTGCTTTAAAATTGACTTTTATGATTGTGTTTTTCTCACATTTTCAACACATTCTTTCAGATCATTATTAATATAAAACATACTTATTTTATTTTCTAGCCCAATAGTTCATAAACGGTGGTGGCTCTGCTCCTCAGAGGGTGTTCAGAATTGTGCAGGAGCACCTTTGACTGTCACAGGATCTGGGGGTGAGGGTGGGGTGGGTTGTTATTGGCCTTTAGTGTCAGAGTGGAGCAGGAACACTAAACACTCTGCAACACACAAGTTAATCCTGCAAAACAAAAACAATTGTCCTATTCCAAATAGAAAGAGTGTTATTAAGAAAAATGGATTTAGTCAGAAATGATAGTTCTTTTATCTGTAGGTCCTCTTGGGTCTCTTAACCCTTGGACATGGTGAGTCTCTTCTTTATTTTGAAATTTTAATTGTGAGCTCATCTTCAAAAATTGAGGCTGAGTCCCTCCAGACTGATTTCATCTTTATTTTTGTTAGGTGTCCCAGGAGTATTAATAGATTAGTATCATATTTTATATTAATTTGTGAGTTCATGTCACACACAGACCACATAGATTTGAATATAACCCTGTGTGATGGTGGGCAGGTCTGTGGCTGTGAGATCTTAAGGCAGAGGTTTTTGTTACCCACTCAGAACAGAAACAAGGATATTTCAATGTCCTTTCTCATGGGTAGGAAAAATTTTGACTGGCCCATCTTTTTACTGTTGGTAGCCTTTTGAGGGTCCTGATTTTATGTCTGCAGATATCAATTACAACTTACCACCCTGAATGGAACAGAGACCCTATTTCTGCTATTCATATGGGCATGAAGCCCATCCTCCTCAATTATCAAGACTGGCAATCCCTCTCTGCCCCCCAGGGCAGCCACGGTAAACCCTTGTTATAACCCTGAGTTTCAGATGTTCCTTATGTTTTTCACTCCAAACTCAGCAAAGTATTGAGAAGGAAGATTGTGATATTTTATTCAGTACTTTAAGTTTTCGTTTTCTGTTTTTCCAAAAGTAACGTCAGGTTATCTCGTTTGTCATATTGCCCTGTTCTCCACATTCTGAAACATATGGTCTTTTTCTGTTCTTACATTAGAGCAAAACACGTACACACACACACACACACACACACACACACACACAAAGAAATGCTGCATATGGCAGTTATGGCATATGCTAGCCATCCAACATTAAATATTTAAACTTTAATGAAGCTTTGAAGTTCAGATGACATAGCTTAAAGTTGGCTTCATTTACAACAACACTTAATATTTATGGCCATTTCTAATCTAATGGTTAAAACTGTGTTACAGTAGATTTCTCAGAGCTTGATAGAAGTACAGCTAATTGAAGTTACAGAGCTAATGCACTGACCCATTCACAGGATGATTACCCAAGATTTATGGCTGTCATAGAGCAGCCAAAACATGCTGATTTACTTAAGAAATTTCTAACACATGGAAATGCGAAATGGTTCAATAGGAAACCATTAGTGCTGTCTTCATTTCTTGCCTTTTTGCATGGTAATACACAAAACTGATCAATGCACATTTTCTCATCTACTTTTAAAAAATAACAGCTTTTCAAATTCTTGTTAACAATGCACTCTCCTTTGCCTTTTCAATTTCTGAATATGCCAAAGAACCACAGAATTTCAAAGGCAAATTGTTATTTATTTTCGAAGTTTGATTTTTTAATTGTCCTACACGGAACAGTCAGGAGAGAGGAAAATAAGCAGAAATTGCAGTTTAATTCATTGAGTCTAACATAAACAGAAGTTACAAGGAGAGAGCGTCAAGCTGCAAATTAGGACACAGTTTTGGTAATGAATTGTAAACCCACAGTTGAAATGTAAAGCCCTT
This sequence comes from Hylobates moloch, assembly GCF_009828535.3. Taxonomy (NCBI): domain Eukaryota; kingdom Metazoa; phylum Chordata; class Mammalia; order Primates; family Hylobatidae; genus Hylobates; species Hylobates moloch. Next base: position 18,707,317 of record NW_026652280.1, on the reverse strand, counting down.
CCTTGATTGTCAACTAAGTTCCACTTTCTTGTAAAGCTCTGGTAAATATAAATGCAACAGCATTTGTGAAATTCTGTGGATCATTACAGAAAAAGTGACTATTTAAATGTTGACACTTTTAGTTGTTAGTGACTATGAAACATATTAACAATGCAAAGTGTCCAACAGGCTCTTCCACAGCCATGGTTTTGCTTTCCAAGGTTTCGGTTACCTGCAGTCAACCAGGATCAGAAAATAGGTGAATACAGTAAAATAAGAATAAAATAGGTGAAAATCAGTGAATACAGTACAACAAGATGTTTTGAGGCACACAGAGAGAGATCATAGTCACATAACCTTCATTATAATATATTGGTATAATTGTTATATTTTATTCTTAGTTGCTGTTGCTGATCTCTTGCTATGCCTAATTTACAAAATAAATTTCATCACAGGTATGCATGTATAGGAAAACGCATAGTATATAAGGGGTTTAAGACTATCTGAGGATTCAGGCATCTACTGGGGAGCCTGACACGTAACTTCCAATAATAAGGGGGAACTACTGTATGTAATTTGTGTAAGTGTATCTTTCCTTTCTTTCTTTTCCTTCCTTCCTTCCTTCCTTGCTTCCTTCCTTCCTTCCTTCCTTCCCTCCCTCCCTCCCTCCCTCCCTCTCTCTCTCTCTTTCTTTCTTTCTTTCTTGACAGAGTCTTACTCTGTCCTCCAGGCTGGAATACAGTGGCAAGATCTCGGCTCCCTGTAACCTCCACCTCTCAGGTTCAAGGGATTCTCGTGCCTCAGCCTCCCAAGTAGCTAGGATTACAGGTGTGTGCCACCACGCTTGGCTAATTTTTTTTTGTTTGTATTTTTTAGTAGAGACAGGGTTTCACCATGTTCGACAACTGCTCTCAAACTCCTGACCTCAGTTGATCTGCCTGCCTCAGTCTCTCAAAGTGCTGGAATTACCACCGTCAGCCACTGCACCCACCAGATTAAGATAGATAAATAGATAGATAGATAGATAGATAGATAGATAGATAGATAGATAGATAGATAAATAGATAGACAGACAGACAGACAGACAGACAGGCAGACATATATATACATATATATTTAAATAAGTTTAAAATAAATAAAATTTATTTTATAAATTTAAATAAGTTTAAATAAATAAGTAATAAGTTTATATATGTATGTTTATATATATAAGACTTACTCTGATAACATATACTTACACAAGTAATATATATATTTGCCACATAATAACCATATTAATGGAGATGAGTAATGTAAGGTAATCTCATAAGAAGAAATCGAGTCAGTACTGCTGAAGAAGCAGGGGGACTCTGGGTCCCTATCCTGGTCCAATGGCCGAAAGTACAAGCAACACAAATGATTCACAGAAGCTGACAGAATGGCAGCATCTCCCCCTGGCATGGCACAGGAAGTTCTATGACCTGTTGAATACAAAGGTGGCTCCAAGGACCCAACTTAACTCCCTGAGTGACTAGTCAGCATGAGCCAGGGCACGCAAAAATCTAGTGATGGAGATGCAGTTCTTTTCTCTCTCTAAAGTAACGACCAAAATTGCATTGCTAAATAAAGCCAAGGAAACCTGTTTTCCAATGCTATATATGTTAAGAATTCCCTGGTTGCTGCCTTTGTGATGAACTTGGCTTTCATATCAATTACCAATGCTTGGGCTATCAGGCTCAAATATAATTAAAGTTAAAATCAAACTTTGATCCTCCAGCATTTAGTGCAGTTTCCAAGACCTGAATTTCAGGCATTAGTGTGAAACTGAAGTGTAGTATTAATTACTTGTATATTTCATGTTTAAAAGGGATCAGTGTTGAGTTCTACTTTAATCACTGAGGGCCTATTTGACACTCAGATAAAAGAGAGTTAAGAATTTCCCATGGTGAATTTAAAACTGATTTTATAACCCCACCTGTTTGAACACTTAGTCCACAAGTACTTTCTGCTTGGTTGGGTTTTCTGGTCTACTCTCAGTGTCAATTTTCATAAAGAATTACATGTTGTAGTGTTTCGATTGCTCCAGTTTTTACTGACATCAGCTGAAATCAAAATGATTCCTTTGTTGCAATATCACAAAACTCAAAAATTATAACTATAATTTTTGTAAAATTTGTGTTTTGAATAATAGTGAGTTCTATGTGGAAGAATTATATAAAACATACATGTAGCTGGGCGCAGTGGCTCACTCTTGTAATCCTAGCACTTTGGGAGGCCGAGGCGGGCGGATCACAAAGTCAGGAGATCGAGACCACGGTGAAACCCCGTCTCTACTAAAAATACAAAAAAATTAGCCGGGCATGGTGGCGGGCGCATGTAGTCCTAGCTACTTGGGAGGCTGAGGCAGGAGAATGGCGTGAACCCGGGAGGCGGAGCTTGCAGTGAGCCGAGATCGCGCCACTGCACTCCAGCCTGGGCGACAGAGCGAGACTCTGTCTCAAAAAAAAAACAAAAAACAAAAAACATACATGCAATTCTGTAAAGCAGTCCTTAAGGTAGAACTTCAGATCTGTTTGACTGGGATGTGGAAAGAAAATGCACTGACCCATCACCAAGCAAAGGACATAGCAAATGTGCATGTGTGTGCACACTCCTGGTATATGTACGTGTATGTCATCATGTGAAAATATGCTGTTTATTTTTGAAATAATAATCCAAGGCAATATGGGGCCATTTCAATTAGATACAATCATGGCTCTAAATTAGACTGATTAGGGGCATTACTGCAAAGAAGGAAGAATACTTCTGCATCAGTGAGTGTATCTAACCAGTTTTTTTCCGCAAAGCTGAAATACAGCCCACAGATTTCCACTCTTCAGAAAGGTGAAAGGAACATTACCTATCAATCTCATCAAAATTATAAGTCAATACCTACTATTAGCATGAGAATGCAGAGGTATCATGCTGTTTGACATAATTTGCCTAGCCAAGGTTTATCTGGTAATGAAGACAAAGTCCTGGTATGAAGCATATAGTTTCCTTACCTACTTTTTTCAAAATGTATTTATCCCTGATACTACTTAAAATAGTACTTTTAAATAAGAAAAGAAAAATCTTCAGAATATAGCAAACATCAAATTAATTTTAGTATAAAGTTAAAATATAATTTTTAGTGTTTCAGTTAATTAAATTGATAGGATATTATTAGAATAAGTCTACCGTGTAAATCAAAGGGGATCTTTATATCTGCTAATGGCTTCTCCATAAGTCATGTGTAACACAATTCAAAACGTATTTCAGCAATCTTTGAAAGGCATATAACAAAACTCCCATCTAACAGATGTGCCTGTGACAGTAAAAGAAAAATAAACTTCGAAATATTCATGGGCATGTTTGCCCGTCTTCCAAACTCACTGTGCAATTGCTGTATGCTAGAAAATCAAGCACCTGCAAAGTGGAATAATTGATTGACTGTGACTAAGGGCTGTGCCAAAGTTTCTGAAGCCTTCTTGAGGCCCCATAACAAAACACATATAACAATGGTTGGTCACAAAGCTAACGTTGACAATTAAGTTTCATGAACTAACTGAAATTTGCAACCTTCTGGTTTCAATTTTACAGTTCAGTTCTGCCAGATGGAGTAGGGAGAAAATAACATACATAATTAAAATCAATGAAGTTATATCAACCCCAAACACCAAAAAATAAAAGGAAGAAAGCAAGAAAAAAATATACCAATCATATGTTTTCCCACATCTGTAGCCAAAGTTAAAAATCTACAAGTCAGGACTTGGAAGCCTTTAAGAATAAATCTAAATTGTGATGCAAAAAGCTTCAGGTAAATCACTCAGAACAGAATAATACACAAGCATATATGTATAAATCTCTATTGAGGAAAGAGTCATATAATCTGGATGAAGAAAAAAATGCAGTAGTCATGTGGCTATTTAAAGCAATTAATAATAAGTAAAAGCATGCTACAAGAGCAAGAATAGACATATTGGCCAGTAGAAAGAAGAGAAAATGAGGCCGGGCACGGTGGCTCACGCCTATAATCCCAGCACTTCAGGAGGCCGAGGTGGGCAGATCATGAGGCCAGGAGATCGAGACCATCCTGGCTAACATGGTGAAACCCCGTCTCTACTAAAAAATACAAAAAATTAGCCAGGCATGGTGGCGGGTGCCTGTAGTCCCAGCTACTTGGGAGGCTGAGGCAGGAGAATGGAATGAACCCGGGAGGTGGAGCTTGCAGTGAGCCGAGATCGCGCCACTGCACTCCAGCCTGGGTGACAGAGCAAGACTTCATCTAAAAAAAAAAAAAAAAAGAAAGAAAGAAAAGAAAGAAGAGAAAATGAGTAGCACAGTAGTTGGCATATAGTGAGCCTTTAATAATTTTTAGTTATTTGGTGGATTATTGATGCCATAAAAGTCCCTACATTGCATGAGCACTTAATCCCTGATAAGACATCACAAATGAGTGGGTAATAGACAACTAGATAGCTACCGGGGACCAGGGAAAATCAAATTATCACATTATTTTCTGACATATGTCAGATAATAAATTAAGCTCAGGGTGAAATAAACATATAAATGAATACATCTTACCACTACATGGAATATGACATTATCATTATTTTCACTTTGGAACAGGGGAATATACATCTTATTCAGCTTGCTGATTGCACATACAGTGTTTTTGTCTCCCCCCGATACGCCACTGAAATTACAAAATAATTCTATATTTAAAACTCTAACAATCAGGCAAGTATCTGTGCCTGGTGGCAATTTTAAGGAATTTAGGGAAAATATGGAACCAAAAAAAACAGGTGACGTATCAACAACAGAGCTAAGGGAATCACAAACTGACATCCAAAACAAATGAGTATGAAAACAGAGACCCAGGAATAACGCCAAGATAAGAGGCATATGCTACTTTTGTTTGTAAACATTGCAGAAACCAAACACTGAGAAAAAGATGACACTAGGGAAGAAATTTACAAGCTAAGAAAAGAATGAATGGAATTAAACTAACAAAACAAAACTGAGATGTAAAGCAAATGAAAACCTGTAACATTAGATAATTAAGACCTTCAGTAAGCGTCAAGAAACCACATACACACACATTACGTATATATACCGTATACATAACCAAACTATATATACGTATCTATACTTATACAACAAAACTATTAGCATTTCAAAAATTAAAAAGACTTAAAGAAATAATCTGAAAAGTCTTAATTCCTGTTTAGGAAACCCAAAACATTTAAGTCTAGTGAGATAAAAATTCTGCCAAAGTATTCTTTTAGAACACATTCCCAAAAATACAGATATAGAAATGTCTGTAAGAGTTCCAGAAGGAAAGAACAGTGAGGGACAGAACATTCATGGAAATAACAGAAACCTAAATTTCTGGGCAGAAGAAAAGTATGTCTTCAGACATGCAATACCCATTTATTAAAGAAGATAAACAAAAAAATAAAAGAAAATTTAGACCTAGACACAGTGACACACTTTCTCTCTCTCAAACAAACACACATGCACGTTGGTTAAATTTCACAACTCAAAGGAAGAGAAAAATCATTACAACCTCAAGATGGTAGAAGAACAAGGGGTTACTTACAAAGCAGTAGGATTCAGATTGGCTTGAGGCTTCAGCAATTTGAAAGATATCTACAAGGTTAGGCTAGGTTGTGTAGCATCAACAACGGTAAAATAAACGAGTAACTTAAGAGTTTGCTTTTTGCTCATACTACATGTGCAAAAGAGGCCAGTGCTTGGGTCAGGTGTTCCACCACCACGGAACTCAGTGGCTCAGGCTAACAGCCACTTCAGCTTGGCGCATGCATGAACCTTTGCTGCAGAAGTTGCAAGACAATGTAGCAGGAAGCACTGATGCTTTCAGCTTCCACCTGAAAATGGCGTACATCACATTTGCTCACATCTGCTGGCCAAAGCAAATCACACTGCCACATCTAGCTTTAAAGAGGGTGGGAAAGTGCAGTCTTACCATGTGTCTAGAATGCAGAAAGCTGAATATATTTGATTAATCGAGCATCTGGTGAACAAATGCTTTTGTCACTTTCGCTCTAGCACCGTCTCATTAAGGAAGACAACCAAAAAGTCACATCCTGTCAAGGTATCAAGCCAAAGTCTAGAATCTCTAGGTAATATCCAGTACATTCTTCACTGAGAGTGATAATGATTTCCATGTCTATTGGCATACCTAATGTATTTAACACACGGTAGATCTGTTTTTTTTTTAAACACACAGAATTGACCTAGATACCCATCAACAGTGGACTAGATGAAGAAAATGTGGTACATATACACCATGAAACAGTATGCAGCCATAGAAAAAGCATGAAATCATATCCTTTGCAGCAACATAAATAAAGCTGAAGGCCATAATCCTAAGCAAATTAACAGAGGAAAAGACAACCAAATACTGCACATTCTCACAAGTATGAGCGAATCACTGAGCACACATGGACACAAACCTAAACTACTTTATTTAATTGTCTTTCCCTCAGGTGCGAAAAACTATTTAAAATCTGAGAAAGAGATTTAAATGACTCAGATGTGTAAAAATAATTGCCATGAGAAGGCAAGAAAAACAATAATTTGAAACATTTAAAAAATTTCAGAAGCCCCCCTTTTTAAAGGAAATTAGACAAAGATTCAAATTATAAACTAAGTAAAGATTCAAATAAATTTTAGGGAACTTTCAAACAGTATTTTGGAATAGACCAACAGCTAAAACAAAGGGACACTAATTAACTCTCTTTATAAATGGGCTCAAATTTGAATTAAGAGACTGTTAAAATTGAAATGTACAATTACCAATTAGAAAATATCCAGTAGGTGGTAGATGTTTCCTGAGAGCCTTAAAAAGCTATAGACTAGAAATCCATACAAACTAAGTCTTTTTTGATCAAAGAACCAAAAGCTTCCCTCTGTAAAGTACCTGTACATATTGCAAACAGAAGAGCCAGTGGAAGAATCGAAGTTCAATTTTGGGAAAAAGTAAAAGGACAACCCGACAAAGTCTGCCAAAGCTGTCACTAGGAGGAAGGCATTAGTATTCCAATACATCCGATTCTTTCTTTACTCCCAATAATAAAGTATAAATGGACAACATTACAGATTTATTAACTGCATGACTGTGAAAATATCTACCATTAAGCCCACTAGGACTGCACATCGGAGCAAAGTTTTAAAGATACTTGAAAAATAAGAAGGAAGGCAAATGGACTTGTAATTAGAGCATAAAGAGAGAGAGAAGGTGAAAGAGAGAAACTGTGTCCTGAAATAAAAATGACTGACTGTGGCACATTGTGTGTGTGTGGGGGGAGGGTGGGGGGGGACTAAGAAAATTGTGAGCTTGATGGTAAATTATCAACTTTAAAAAACTTGAGGTCAAATTGACTTTATTTGCTTTATTTACTAAAGCCACTCAAGTAATAGAAATTTGTACCAATTGTTAAGTTCTTTCCCAAATCTCAATCTGTAACTTTTTTCAGGATCCTTTTTAGACAAATACTTATTTCTCTACCATGACATAATTTCTATAGATTTAATAGATAGAAGCTGCATTACAAATGGAACTTTCAGATAAAGCATATTGCAGAGAGATTATTTTAGAAGTTCTTATAAATTTTCTTACACATATCTAGAGTAAAACTAGATTTCTGCATACCTACACCATTTATGAATCAGGAAATTATCAGACAATAGGCTATGGTCCCAGTATCTCTATGGACAAAAGAATTTGTAAACATAGGTAGTTTAATTATAGCAGGGTCATTGATAGTTCCTGGTGATCATTGTTGTGGGTTGAATAGTGTCCCTCCAAAATTCATGTCCACCCAGAACTTCAAGATGTTACCTTATTTGGAAATAGGGTCATTGCAGATGTAATTAGTTAAGTTGGTTATACTGGATTTGGGTGCACCCTAAATCTGATAACTGACTCCTTATAAGAAGAGGAGAGGATACGCAGTGATGCAGAGAGAGGAATGCCATGTGCAGATGAAGGAGGAGATTGCAGTGATGCAGCTATAAGCCAAGGCATGCCAAGGACTGACAGCAACCACTGAAAGCTAGGTGACAGGTGTGGAATTCTCGGTCAGAGCCACTGGCAAGAACCGCTTGGTTAACACGATTTTGGACTTCTAGACTCTAGAACCATGAGAGAATAAATGTCTTTGTCTTAAGCCTCTCTGTTTGTGGTAGTTTGTTGCCACAGCCCTAGGAAACTAACACAATCATAAATCTTTCTTTCTGTATGTGTATAAACATTTAGGCTACATTCAACAGCAGGCCAAGCTGAGACTCAGCCTCGGAGCAATTACAGACCTCAAATAAATTAGTCACACCACCTTCAGATCTTGTATAAGGATCATTAAATCTCGTGTTACTACATAGAGTGAATATGCGTTGCTGAAGGAAAACACCAACAGTTTTCTACTAGTTGATTAACTTATTATGAATTGCTGTTGTATGGTTCTTCTCATAAGACCATCCACTTGTATAACACCCTTAAAAGAGCAACTTCATAACATTTATCCAGTATAGGAGAATACTGTGTTTTTTAGTTCATGCATGTTCTGGGAATGGCCATGAACTGTTTTTTGGGATGCTCTTATACCATATCCTGGCTGGATGTGTTTTGTTCACGGGTCTAAGCTTAAAAATAAAAAAAGGATACCAGGATGGTATACAATATCTAGTCTCTTGTAAGTTCCACACACACACACAAAAAACGGAAGCCAAAAAGTTTCAAATGGCAAATGTGGTCCATTCTAGGGCATGTCAGATTACTAACAGGTAAATATATATAGTAACGACCAATATGTTTTTAGAATAATGCATTATTTGAGATATAGAAATAAAGAGTTCTTTTAACCTTCTCAGATACTCTTTAAAAATGAACAACAAATGTGAAGTATTTCATTCTATCTTCAGTAATTGCTGTTGTTAAATTAAGGCTCACAAAAAAAGGTACAATACAAGGTAGCATACTGCATAGCAGATACTATGAAGATATTATTAAAATACATTATGTATACCTTAGAAAGACTATAGAAATATTACAGTAGTTTGCTACACTAAACAGTCTGCTTTGACTTTTTACAGACCATTAATAACAAAAAATTTATCAACATTTCCATGGAGAAATTAACATCTTCCGTTTGGGGCATAAAAATGTGGCTTTGTTAATTCTTAGGAAAAGCCCTGGCATAATTGAGCTGTAAGATCATCCATGAAGACAAGACGTGGCATCAACCATAATGGTTATTAGGTAGCACCAGAAAAAAACACACAAATGAAAAACCTCTCAAATTTACTAGCCCCCAAAATCCTCCATGAAGGAAACCACCACAGTAGTGGCAAATTGGCTGTAATATTAAATAAACATGTGTGGGAAAACATTTTTTGAATAGCAGAGGGTGGGCAATTCTTGCCTCCTCTGTAACTAATATAGCTTTTTTTTTTTTTTGAAAGGGAGTCTCGCTCTGTCACCCAGGCTGGAGTGGAGTGTGCAGTGGCATGATCTCTGCTCACTGCAACCTTGGCCTCCAGGGTTCAAGCAATTCCCCTGCCTTAGCCTCCCAAGCATCTGGGACCACAGGTGTGCACCACCACGCCCAGCTAATTTTTGTGCTTTTAGTAGAGGCAGGTTTTCACCATATTGGCCAGGCTGGTCTTGAGATCCTGACCTCAAATGATCCACCCGCCTCGGCCTCCCAAAGTGCTGGGATTACAGGTGAGAGCCACAGCGCCCAGCCCTGTAACTAATACACTTATGAGAAAATAATAAAAGTGAGATGAACAGGAAGGAATCTCTGAGCATCTATCTCCAAATAGATTTCATACAATTGGTTCCTTTTTGTGGACTATAAATATGTACTAAAAATAGTATGCATATTTTGTGGATGGTTTGAATCATTTTCCTTTCAAAAAAGTCACAGCATCCACAGAGCTATATATATACACACATACATAGATACATGAAGATTGTGTTTCCTGCCTGGGACATTACAACTTTTCTATCCAGTCAAATGGGAACATATTTAACTGGAATAGTTATTATTATTATTATTTTGAGATGAAGTCTCACTCTTGTCCCCCAGGCTAGAGTGCAATGGCACGATCTCAGCTCACTGCAACCTCTGCCTCCCAGGTTCAAGCTATTCTTCTGCCTCAGCCTCCCGAGTAGCTGGGATTACAGGTGCCTGCCACCGCGCCCGGCTAATTTTTGTATTTTTAGTAGAGATGGGATTTCACCATGTTGGCCAGGCTGGTCTTCAACTCCTGACCTCAGGTGATCCGCCTGCCTTGGCCCCTCAAAGTGCTGGGATTACAGGCGTGAGCCACCGCGCCCGGCCGGAATAGTTATTCTTGAATTATTCAAGAGTTTGCTATTCTTCAGAAACTTCACTCACCTAGTCACTCCAAACTTTTGAACAAACAGAAGGAAACTTAGCAGAACTAGAAAGCTCTATTTTAGCAAAGATCTTTAACTGAAGTTGTACAGATAAGTAAGGTGATCCAGGAAATCTGCCAGGAAATGCCAAGATCTTCAAACAGGCCAATGGCAGTACAAAGTAGATAACTTCTCAAAACCTTTGGAATAAGAGTATCCTATGAGTTTCATGCTAGTGTTTATGACCTTTTTACTAGACTTTTCCTCTTTACTGATTAAGCATTTGCACTTCTGACTTAGCCTACTAATACAATGACTTAAGTTTTATCAGAGACAATCATCACCTTAACTCTATACTTCAGTTCTCCCAGCCAGTTTTAGTACAACCAATTAAAACAATTAATATAAAATATGGTACACCTATCTCACCAATAATGATACATTTTTGGACAACACACAAATGAAAGAATAATGATACAATTTTAGACAATAGGTAAATGAAAGAAATATTTTTTTCCCCTTGCACTGGAAAAAAACACAAACTGCAAAAATAACTATCACAATATACCTGAAGTGCCTGAGGTTTCTCCCCTTCCCCTATGTGGGCTCACGCTTTTCAGTGCCAAACCAGATGGAAGGCTAATTATTCTACAGTGCTACTGGTTAGATTTTCCTACAATTTAAGACACTCTAATACCCTCAGTGAATATTGTCTTCATTCAAAATGTCCAAAGGAATAAAACCCTTGATGAGTTAAACAAACAAACAAACAAAAACCCTCATACCTGATGAAACAAGACTCCTAGGGAAATCATTCCCAGGAATAAATTTGAAGAAATGGAGGTGGTCTTCAAAAACCATGACACTGAATTCGGATGGTGTGGTTAATAATACAGCACAAGCCCTATGTGCACAATAAACCAGTTAAATATTCTTAGTTCAAGAATTATGAATAAAGAAAAGTATTGCATTATCTTTGGGCCAATGAGTATGTACTGCATCATTTCTAAACTTTATGTTAATCTGGATTAACATCATAAAGGAGATAAAATGGTGTTTGTGTTTGTGTTTGTGAGGCAGGGGTATACTTAGTGGAAACTACAAAGCTTAGAGATATTTGTTAGAAATTAACAAAGATTAAAAAACGATTACATTAAGAGATCAACACAAGAAGCCAGAACAAGAACCAAAAAATACATTAAGAAAATAAAAACAAAAAAAGGAAAATTCAATAAAATGTTTTCACTTATTTTTTTCTATATACTTTGTGTAAAAATAAGAGTGATGGATTCAAGTACCTAATTAAAATTGGTTTTGTTTCTATCGATTTCTATCAAATACTTTTGCTCATCGAATTGTTTTACTTTCTACATGGGTTCTTTTGTGTGGTTAAGAGATCAAACTATCTTAGATCTTGAACAAGAATTAAAGGGAACAGATAAACACGAAGCATATTAAAGAAGAGAAATGACGTAACGCTACAAAAATAAGAATCACACATTTTTTTTTTTTGATGCTTTACTGATTCTTAATTCCTATGGTTCTGGAGGTAAGTTTTGCTCTAGGAGAGCATTACTCCAAAAGTTGGTTTAAATAAGAGAAGCTGACATGTAACTAACCTTAGAGCTACAGGGGAGAACAACGATGCCTAACTGCAGGATGCGATTTAAAATCCTAGTTCTTCTTGGAGTATTTAGATTATTGAACCCTCAGAACATATTTTCACCAAGATAAGTTGATGTTGCATTTAAAAATCACTTTAAATGACATGAAAATTTCTACCTGATTTTAAACTGGTGAGATAAACATTAAAAAAGTGAACAATCTCTTAGGAAAATATGCTTTGTTATTAAACTCTCCCCAGAGTTATCTGTAGGCTACTTACATCATTCTGTTGGTGCCAAATACTCTGGGTCTTGTCAACTTCCCAGAAACACACGCCCTAAAATTTCACCCACAGTCCTAGGAACGGTTGAATCCTAATTCTACCTAGGAAATTAAACATATGCATAAAATTTAATTCATTCTTTCTCTCTCTCTCTCTCTTTGGAGTATTTGAAAATGTCTATGTCTACGCCATTCAGGGTGTTTAGAAAAAAATGTCCCATGCTGGTCATGGTCAATATTCCAAACGTCCTTTTTGCTCTCAGAAAAGCTCTGGAGGGAAACCAAGGGTCTTTCAAAGTCTAATGTTCTCTTGTAGGGTTTATCACCCACAAAGCAGACTATAGTTAAAGTAACAACTTGCTAATGGGAAGATACATTTTAGCTGAAGGAGAAATTGAAGTGCAGAACAAAGAAAAGACCCAAATCTATTACAGAGAAACATATTAGGGACATGAAGAAAACCTTGGACAACTGGTTTTGGAAAATGTTCAGGGAATGTCATTAGAAAACATTTTCAACAAACTAAGGTTAGAAAGGATAGTGGAGAGCCATTACTTCAACTCACTTGGCAAACTAATGAACTATGGAGAAAGCAGTCTTTAATTTTGAAACAACTGCAGTAAAGAACTCGATCCAAATTGACATATTGATCAATCTATTCCAGAACTGATGCTTCAGGAAGATGCCCTGAATGTCACTGGTGTGAATCACAATGAGGTATTTAAAACGCAGCAGTTCATTGGGATTTATTTTATAAAAATAACATTGAAGATGAGTAAGAATTACTGTTTCAATTTGAAAAATAAACCCTTGTCAACCAAAGCGTAGCAACAGTATTTTTTTTTTAATCCATCTTGACTATGTAATTTTCCACCCAAAATATGACAGATGGCTTTACTTAAATAAATGATTGCACTATGTAAGATCATAGCTGGAATGCTATTTCTCCTGGTGCAGCTACACAGTTCAGCAGCTCTACATATCAAAGGATTTCACCTTCAGAGGACATGAGGATGAATTGACTAACAGTCATCATGTTTTCAAGATATACACAATACTGCTGAGGACTTTATACAGATGCATAAAACCATTAAGGTGAAGGTTTATGGTAGTCACACACAGAGGCATTTCTAAGTCAGGCTCACATTTCCACTGTCGAACCTTACCATGTTCAGGGTGAAGCTGCAAGAAATAAGATACACATAGAGAAAAAGGCCAAGTCAGAGATTTTAGTTTATTCCTTTCTCTCTCTCTTTCTCTTTTTTTTTTTTTTTTTTAATCTTTGAGTTTGGTTCCTTAACAACTTGTGAAAAGCTGCTGGAAAGTAAGAGAGATTTTGCTGCCAGGTCTGAACTGCAGGGGTGGAATTGGCAGTAGTAAAACCAAAAAGATTGAGCAAATAAAAGATAATATAGATTGTTTCCTGTTGTGTCTGTTTTCAAATTACTGTGTTTAAATGAACTTCTTTTTTAGCAAACTGTCTTTAGTCTCTCTCTTCCTGGCCTCTAGTGACCTTTTACTGATTCTTTCCCTCTCGTGTCTGAAAGTATCTGAAACCTTGGTCTCTGTCTCAAAGAATTCATGAGAATAAATATAACATCGACAGTTTGGATAAGCAGTTTGATCAGGATTTATGAAATATTTGGCCAACAAAAGTTAATCTTATATTTTGCATGGATTTGATGCATTTATAAAAATTTTTTAAAAATTAAGAAAAAGGGATTTGAAAGGCAAACTGTAAATCTAGTGCATTTCATCTATAAAGAGATTTGATAATACTAGAATAAGCTTGGATTTTCATGTTGTCCATAATATCAATTTCAGCTTGTTAGAGTCACTTTTAAGTTTAATAGGACTTCCCCCCACATTTGTTTGATAAGGAACAATGTGCTTTCAAATGAAGAGGAAACCAACTCTCAGGAAGGAGGAGACACTCAACCACAGGAATCCTTCTACTAAGTCAAACAGTGTGGATTGCAAACATTTTATCATTTTGATAAGCTAAAAATGGTAATTTCAACCTAGTAAGTGCCTATGAGATAATAGGCAGATGAACATAACAAATCTATTACACAACCTGACTTTGGTAGGTGCTATTTTCTAACTTTGATTGCTTCTGCTCTTTAACGGGATTGTCAATAAAAGAGCCAAATAAATCATAAAGTATTGCAGTTGAATAATTACAGTAACTTTTGAGGCCTGTATTCATTTGTTCTCTCACATTGCTCTAAAGAAATACCTGAGATTGGGTAATTTATATAGAAAAGAGGTTTACTTGGCTCACGTTTCTGCAGGCTGTTCAGGAAGCGTAGCCGCTTCTACTTCTGGGGAGGCCTCAGGAGACTTATAATCATGGTGGAAGGTGAAAGGGAAGCAGGCACATCTTATGTGGCTGGAGCAGGAGGAAGGGGCAGGGGACGGTGCTACACACTTTTAAACAACCAGATCTTGTGATAACTCACTCACTCACTATCATAAGAACAGGACTGAGGAGATGGTGCCAAACCATCCATGAAGGATACGTCTCCATGATCCAATCATCTCTCACCAGGCCCTACCTCCAACATTGGAGATTACCACCTGAGATTTGGGTGGGGACACGAATCCCAACCATATCAAGGCCCCTGTAAGAAATTTTTGCTTAGGCATATATTCCCTGACTTATTTTGTAAATAATTCTGTGTTTGAAACACTTCAAACAGAGAAAATGGAGGCCACCATTATTCAATAATTAATGTCAACAATTTGTCACTTTTTATCTGATTTTAAGATATTAAAATATTACAAATATATCTGAAGCCTTCTTCATATATCTTTCACCACTTTCCTTTCTTACCTTCATTCTAAGTAGTAAACATTAATATGAAGTTGATTTATATTTTTTCTACCATTATCTTATAATGTTATGTATTTATATTTTGTTTTTTAATATTACAGGCAAACGGTAGCCTGCATGTACCATACTATGATTAACTGATGATTTTAAGAAATGCGCGTGTTGAAATTAGACCGTGTCACTCCTCTGCTCTCAATGCAATCACTGTAGAAACCAGAGTCCCTCTAGAATATGCAAGGTCCCAGGGTGATTTTTTTTAACCAATTCTTCAGTCCCCTTCCCTTCCATTTTCCCTCATCCTCACTGAGCTTTAGCCATGCCAGCCTATTGGTATTTTTTTCTTGTTCCCCTTCCTGAAATTCATTTCTTTAAAAATAAATTTTAATATATGCTTTTAAGGTATCAAACATGGCATTATGGTATACATAAGAGAAAGTAAAAGGATCAATACAGTGAAGCAAATGAACATATCTATCATCCCACAATTACCTTTATTATTATTTTTTTGGTGGTAAAAGCAGCTAAAATCTACCAGAATGCTTTTTAAACAGATTCATAACACTTTTCAGTACCTGTCATACTTTTGCTTGATTGATTGCATCCTCAAAAGAATATAAATCTCAAGAAAATGGAACATTTTGGGGGAAAGGGGAAGCACGGTTCTATATATGATGTCTATAGCAACAACTGGCTCAATAAGATTAAATGAATAAATTATCAGTATTGGATAGTTTTGTTGAATATAAAGTTTGGGGTTAACTATTTTTGCTTTCAGCCTTTGAGAATGTCATTCCATTGCCTTTTGCCATCCATTTTTTCAAACAAAAAGTCATCATAACTTTATAAATTCATTAAACATACACAACAAAATTTAACACAATTTAATGTACTCCTCTACATCATGGAGTCGAATTTCTCTTGTTGCTTTCAAGATTATCTGTTTGTCTTTGGCTTTCATGGGCTTGGTTATGATGTACCTAGGTGCACATCTTTTGTGTTTATTACAGTTTGTTGAGCTCCTAGATCTCCAGATTAACATTTTTTTATCAATTTGAGGAAAGCTTTGATCATTATTTATTCCATTTTATTCTCCCTTTGTCTCCCTTATGTGCTTTTGGGATCATGATTACACATCAGTTGGTATGCTTGGCATTGTACCACAAGTCTCTGAAGCTCAGCTAACTTTAATTTTGTTTCCTGTATATTCTTCAAGCTGCATAATTGCTATTACTTATCTTCAAATTAACCAATTAATTTTTCTGCAATCTCAAATCTGCTGTCAGGCACGTCTAGTGAATTTTTCATTTTGATTGTTCTTTGGAATAATAGTTCATTTGATTTTTTTCTTTATAGTTTCCATTTCTCTGTTGAGCGTCAGTATTTGGCAAGCCATTGACATCTTCTTTCTCTCACTCCTTTGCATGTAGTTTTTAAAAATTTCTTGTATATATTTAAAACAGATATTTAAGACAAGCCCAGTATTAGAAATACATCTGCAACTAATGAGGTAGTAATGGTGATTCAATGGAATAGATGAAGAGTAGACAAAAATCTCATCTCTTATTGTGCCAACTTGATTGGTCTGACCTAAGGACAAGCGTAGAACCTTGTGTAGGAAAAGGTTTGCAATCTCTCCTTTTCATTGTCATTTACATGTATTTAATCCAATGTATGTGTTTAAATATGCATAGACATATTACTTCACTGTGCTTTTCCTGCCTACTTAAATCTGCAGAAAATCAGAGTCATAAGTAAATTAAAAACGAATGCTTCATGAGGAAAAATTCATACTAAATCAGAAAAGAACACAAAGCTGCTAGATCCAGTGGCTTCATTAGTAATTACTAAACATGAATATAAACTTCCCAATAGATTCCAGGGTTTAACAAAAAAGGACAGATAGACAAATAGAGCTATACTATCTGCTAGCTACTGTGTTATTCATAATATCAAAAGTGTAGAGAATGAAACAAACTTTCTGCTTTGATGAAACTTGGTCTACCAGAAGTACTGGAAATATGGAACAGTGGACTTGTCAATTATTGTTATATTATCTAATATCATTTTGTGTAGTAAATGTAATCTTTTGGCTAACCTTTCAGCCATCTTCATTTTTAGAAAGAATTAAACAAATAACACTTAGAAATAATTATAAGTTCCGTAAAGAAGTTAAAAAGCCAGAGATCACATATTTATTCCTGCTCTTTTATATTCTTCTTATCTACTTGATAAAAAAGATCTTAATACTTCAAGGTTATGTGATATATAAATAGCAAATAATAACAAATAAGTGTACACTCAATATTATGTATAAATACATGTGCAAATGCGGCTGGGCACGACGGCTCATACCTGTTATTACCAGCACTTTGGGAGGCCGAGGCAGATGGAACACTTGAGGTCAGGAGTTTGAGACCAGCCTGGCCAACTTGGTGAAACCCCTTCTCGACTAAAAATATAAAAATCAGCTAGGCATGCAGGCGCATGCCTGTAATCCCAGCTACTCAGGAGGCTGAGGCATGAGAATCACTTGAACCCAGGAGGCAGAGGCTGCAGTGAGCTGAGATCGCGCCAGTGCACTCCAGCCTGGGAGACAGAGCGAGACTCTGTCTCAAATATAAATAAATAAATAAGCAAACAAACAAAAATACTTGCACAATTACCTGTTTCTAGAACATAAAATATTTCAACAGGAAGGAGAGAGATAGAAAATTTATATAAATATGTATTTAATTCAGTGTATGAATCCTATCAATAATATGCTGAACTAAACATTTATGTTTACTTTTGGAACTCTTTGCAAACCACTTTTGCTCTAGTGAACTGTCACTCTCAGGATTTTTCTTAAGTACCTATTGAGACAACAACTAAGAAATTAGGCAATGTGCGACTTTAGACTTGCCAATCATATTGCACAGGAAATGCTTTATCCACCTTTAATTACAAGACGAAAAGCATCCAGAACAAGAGTGGCAGACAGGCTTATATATCAGGAGAGAAGAAAGAGATGATTTGGCCAAATTTCAGTCCCTTGGCTCACCTTTGGACTTGAAGCATCATAAAGGCAGCCCACTCTATCCCTAATGCGTTGCTTCTGTACATCCAGCACTGCACTAATTTACATTGACACTGAACACCTGTTCCTGATGATGAAAAGTAGACTGTAGCTTTGCAGATATCTTTCTCTCTAATTTTGCATTGGATAGAAAAGCTCTAATGTGAGTTCCAATGTCACTTTAGAGTTAGGCTGAGTTGTTGATTAATATGCTTGCCCCAAAGTTTACATCTTTAAGTGATTTTTGTCTCTCATAAGAAAGAAAACCAGATATATTTTCTTTTCTGACAGCCTTATTGAGTAGAATCGAGTAAAAACTCTGCGCATATTTAATGTATACAGTTTGACAGGTTTGGACATATGTATACACCCAAGAGTCCATAACCATAATTAAGGTCATAGACATATCCAACATCTCCAGAAGTTTACTCGTGTCCCTTGTGTGTGTGTGTGTGTGTGTGTGGTAAGATCACCTAACAAGAGCTCTACATTTTGAACAATGTATAAGTGCAAAATAGGATATTGTTAAATATAAGGTACTGTGTTGTTCAGTAGACCTCATCTTGTATAACTGAAACTGCCCCAATTGAACAACATCCCATTTTCCCCTCTCCTCAGACACTGGCAACCACTGTTCTATTCAAACCAGAGGTATTTTCAATTGCTGTTGTTGCAAACTGTGACAAAGTTGAAAATTATAAAGCCATGTTGGATTCCAAGACATTTGAAGACCATATATAACATACTGTGCTGATACAGAAATAGATGAAGTATAGTCCATTGTGCCAGACACACACCACACTCCATACTTGTTAGCTGCTATTCTTACCATCAATAAACCATTTTTAGGCTTTAAATTTTCTTCAAGTACTGCCCACAGTACATCTTGTACTTCTAAAAAAAAAAGGTATTATTGTGCTGTGACTGCTCCACATTGCTGATCTCTAATAGAATGTTTTCAGGTAAACACTGTGGGTGCTGCCTCACACAGAGTGCACACTAAAGAAACTCATGTTCCTTTATTCACGTCCACAGCAGTTACTGTGAGCTTGACACTACCATTACTTTTCAGCCCTTTTTTCTAAACTACAGCACAACTGACATGAAATTTTCTTAAATATTGAAATTAGTTTGTAAGTTATGTGCAATTAATAGTGTGAGTCGTGTCTCTCATTTGCATTTAAATTTTTTTAAAAAATTATTCATCAATAAAATCTTATCAGAATAATGTCATAATTACTTGGAGTATATTCACCAAATGTGTGTTTATACATATATAATGTGATATGTACATAATTTAATAAATAACATATAAGGTAGATATGGAAATTTGGGCTTTTCCAGCTTTTACTGAATATAATAACATTAATTATGTGCTTTGAGTATAGAGAATGAGTTTTGTTATTTTTATTTTCATTGTTTTGTCTAGGAGAAACTAGCAGAGTACTTGCACAAAGCAGATCCCCCCCAAAATACTGGTTCACATAATAATGAATTAGTACACGAATATATACATATTCACTATTGATAAAGATGTAAAGTAGATTTTACCATGAGCTTAGACATTTGAAAACATGTATCTTATTATTTTAATTTAGAAAAGAATTCAATTCTAACAACAAATATATGTATATACACATGTATATATTATATATATATTGCAAAATCTAGGTGACAGGTCAGGCATAGTGGCTCACACCTGTAATCCTAGCACTTTGAGAGACTGAGGAGGTGGGTGAATCCCCTGAGGTCAGGAGTTCAAAACCAGCCTGGCCAAAATGGTGAAACCCTGTCTCTACTAAGAACACAAAAGTTAGCCAGGCGTGGTGGTGCTACTAAGAACACAAAAGTTAGCCAGGTGTGGTGGTGCATGCCTGTAATCCCAGCTACTCAGGAGGCTGAGGCAGGGGGATCACTTGAACTCAGGAGGTGGAGGTTGCAGTGACCCAACATCGCCCCATCTCAAAAAAAAAAAAAAAAAAAAGTCTAGGTGACAGCAGAAATACCTGATGAAATTATTCAAAACAATGCACTATCATGTACTCAAATTTACTTTGAAATTATCCTTAAGTAACAGATTATTTCATCTTTATTCATGAATTATATAAAAATGTGATAGAATCAGTGAGTTAAAAATAGAAATAGATTTTCTTTGATATCTACCTTGATGTAAAGGATTTTTGACCAGGTTAAAAAAGTAGCTTGCCAATATCCCTTAGCTATAGGTAGAGCCAGAAACCCTCCACAGGGCATGAAATTAATTCTTATCATGTCAATACTCTAATAAGAGGGTTAGCATGACCAGTTATTGCTCTTCCTTCCCTCTTTCATCCATTGAATCTTTAATTTCTTCCCTTAGATATTAGTTTGTTTGATAATTTATTTCACAAATATTTATCGGGTATTTATCATAGGCACTAAAGATTCAGAAGTGAATAAGATAGAGTTCCTGCCCTCAGGAGGCCTATAGTTAAGAGAAATATATTTATAAACATCAGTTACAACTCAAAATACAAATGGAACTATAATATACACAACATATTTTCAAAGCCAAAAAGAAAATGAAACTAGCTTTGGAGCAAAGTGTAAGAAGGAGAATGGGTGGTAGGTGAAACCTTCCTTGAGATTATTCAACTCTATTTAAAAGTCACAATCCCTTTCCAAGAGGTTCTCAAGAGGAGGGTATTACTAACCTGGTGAACTTCAGATCACTAATCTTCTCCACACTCCAGTTTCTGCATCAGTAAAGTATCCAAGTCAGACACGATTTCCAAGTTTGCTGCTATTGCAATGTCCTATCATTCTAGAACGGCAGGGAGCCAGGACACATCACCCTTGCACTCCTGACGGTCTCCAAGCTTTCACATACAGTTTCGCAGCCACAGGTGGCTGGAGAAGCCTCCTCCGAAAGCTTGAGTTCCCAAGGTATTTAGAAAATTTTAAAGAGGTAGCACACTGTTTGCACATACACTTGTAAAATAATTATAACAAGCACAGCCGAAATCAAATGAGGGAGGTGGGGAGATAAAATGTGCACAGAGAGAAATCTTGCACAGAGGAAAGAGGCTATTCTGTCAGGAAGAGTGTCTCTGGTGGTGCAGCTGAAAGAACTGGGCTGACGATCTACAGGTGCACACTGTGGGAGTCATTGGGGGTGAAACCAGGAGCGGGTGTAATCATAGCTCTGAATCCACGTGAGGTTCATCCTCCAGCACGCTTACCTATCTGTTAGGCTGTGGCATATCTATTTGATTAGCACTTTCTAAGAGCACAGGCTTTTCCCCTTTCTCCCAGAACTGCTGTAGGAGAACCAATGATGAAAAGAAAACAAAGACACGAAGAAGTTAACAATGCACATGTACTTTGAAATGGAATCTCAGTCCTTTTCTCTTATTGACAACATTGATTCAATCTTTGTGTAAGGAGTTAAATTTATATGTGTGTCTGATCTATCTATCAATCATCTATCACCTTATAAAAATGGAAATTAAGCAAACTTTCAAGATCAGATTAATTTTGTTAACTTCCCTTTTACCAATGGTGCTTTTAAAAAACATTTGAGGACCCCGTACTAAAAAAAAACGTATCTGGCTCCAAATCAGGTGGCAAAATTGCCACACTTAATAATTTTAAGCTAATTTTGAGTGCACTATGAATCAGAGTGATGTTGCATAGCTTATTTCAATAAAACAACCGAGGGCAAACTAAGGTGCAGAGACTCACAGAACTTTGTGTCTTAGTTCATCAGTATTTGCACTTTCTGGAATTCTAAGGATAGCTACCAGAAATATATGTGTGCATTAGAATTACAATATTTTAGTAAGGTTTGGAGAGAGAGTAGAGTACAATTGGCTGAGCTATCATGGCAGAAGTTCTTATTTGCTACCTATAAGCCCCATGTAGGTGATGGTGACTGTGCAACCTGCTTTAAAAAAAAAAAGCAAAATAAAAGACACATTAAAAGATCAAATGCAATGTTATTTTTACCATCTGTATTAAAGACAGTGATACCCATTAGCAGAAATCTAGTTTCTTCTCTGTGCTGGTAATGAGAAAATCTTTTTAAAAATCTGTCATATATTCATTCATTCATTCATTTGGTTATAATTTACCACTTGGTTATTGAGTGCCTACTACGTTTCAGGCATGACCTGAATCATTGATCACTTGAACGTAAAGACGAAGTTCTTTGCTTCAAGGATTTTATTATCTAGAGGGGAAAATAAACACATTTTTCAGACCATTACATCATAATCTAATAAGTGCTAAAATGAAGAGGTGTATACTTTGGAGTAAAAGGGAAAGAAGAGGGAGTACTTGGGACTGTGCTGGGGTTGGAGGAGGTCAAGGAAAACTTTAACCCAATGTCACTTGGATTAATACTTCAAAGTTAGTGTTTCCAGGTGGTTGCATTTCAGAAATGGAGCTCACATGTCTCATAGAGGGATCACCATGTGCAAAGGAATGGCAGGGTGAGAGCATGGGTCAAAATCACAGAATTTCAAATGGTTTGATATAAACAAGAGAGAGAAGAGAGGGGACTGATAGGTAGGACACAAAAGTTGAAGGAACTAGAATATCTTTCTAAAGAGTTCATATTTGTATTATAGACTGTAGGAGCCTCTTGGATAATTCTGAAAAAAGAAATGAGTTTTAGAAAGACTACTATATTAGTTTTCTAGTGTTGTTGTAACAAAATACCCCAAATGCAGTGGCTTAAAATAGCAGATATTTATTCTCTCACAATTCAGGCGGCCAGAACTCTGAAATCAAGGTGTTGTCAGGGTTGGTTCCTTCTTGGAGGTTCAGAGGGCAAATGCCTCTCCCCTAGCTTCTTGTGGTTGCCAGCAACTCTTGAAGTTCCTTGACTTGTGCAAACATAACTACAAACTCTACCTCTGCCATCACATGGAATTCTCCCTGTGTGTCTCTGGCTCTGTGTCTGAATTTCCCTCTTCTCGTAAGGATACCAGTCACATTGGAGTAGGGCCTACCTCAATCCATTATTACCTCATTTTAACTTGATTGCATCTGCAAATACCCTATTTTCAAATATGGCCACGTTCACGAGTAATGGGGATTGCATCTTTTGTTCAACCCATAACCACCACTATTGAGGCAGGAGAACAGGATCTGGAGGCAGGGAACCTAAGGCCTATTCGTGCTGACTTCCTAGAACTGAATCAAGAGGAAAACCCCATCTCTCCACACCCAAGTAACAAAAGGATCAGAGGCTACTCCCTTTGCACTGTGGTTGCAGATGAAAGATGGAAAGCACCTCTGATTGGGTCCCTCCTGAAACCAATCAGACTAGTTGCTGGCCAAGTATTTACCTGTAACTTTGTAACTTCACTTCAGCCTATGATTGGTCACCTTCTGGTTGCAGGCCACTCCTTTATTTACACAGGGTATAATCAAGTAACCAATGGGAAACATCTAGAGGGTATTAAAACCCCAGAAAATGCTGTAACCAGTGCTCTTGAGCCACTCCCTCTCTGTGGAGCGTGCTTTCATTTCAGTAAATCTGTGTTTTCCTTGTACAACAAACTACTGGATAAATGAAAGGAAGGAAAGAATAGAGTCAGGTATACCAGTGAGGAAGCTGTTGTAGTTGTCTAGATAAGAATTACTGAGAGTTTCAACTAAAACAAGAACCATAGGAATGTAAATATAGATATTTGGAGTTACAATCAAGAAGTCTTGATAATTAATTTAACGTGCAGAATGAGTAGAACAGTTATTGCTTCTGGGTGTACCAGAGCCAAAAATAAATATTTGCCTTATCAAGACCCATTTTTAAAAATCCTCTATATTTACCACCCTATTATAATCGGGGTTTTGTATTAAAATCTCCACCAATTGCATGATTCTCACATCCCTTTATATCACCTTTCTTAAAAGGCACCTCCTCACTTGAGTTATCTTTCACTTTCCCTTTCATCCCTACAGTTTTTCACCCTGAATTAGTTCTCCTAAAATAGTGAAATGCATAAAATCATCTGGGAAATTAGTTAAAATGCACATTTTTGTCCCACCTCCAAATATACTAAATAATTAATTCTAGAGTAGCAATCAGGAATTGGCCTTATAATCAAAATGCATATGGTCCCTAGTGACACTTGGAAAAACAATCACATCCTTTCAGTATTCGAGTGTGGCTCTCTCATTTTTCAAATACATGTATTATTTTTTCAGTCAACATGAGGACACTGGGTAATGTCATTCATTATAGGGAATTCAATCAGTATTAATTCTGAGATATCATTCAGTTCTACTGAACTCTTATCTACTACAATGCCCAGTCTTACTTCCCAAATTTAATAGGTATTAAGTCCAACACCCTCAGCCTTTATCTTACCCTATCTTATTTAGTCTACATCATATACTTCAGGCTGTTTCAAGTAATGTTCAGCAATTTAGGAGACTTTGGCAATTTCAGGTCTTGTCATCATAATTTCCCCAATAGCTTTCCTCAAACATCATCATTGTCCTGAAACATATTTAACACATTGTTCTTCTTCAATATTTAACATCTTCTGTGAACTGAATGATTCCTCCCATCCTCACCCCCCATTACCCCACTGATATGTTGAAGCCCCAACCCCACTGTGATTGTACTTGGAAATAGGGCTTTATAAAAAGATAATTAAGGATATTGAGGACACAAGGGTGGAACTGTAGTCTGGTAGGATTGGTGTCCTTACAAGAAGAAGAGAAACCAGAGCACTATCTCCCCTCCCCTCCCCTCCCCTCTCCTCTCTCTCCATACATGCCCAGGAAAGGCCAGGTGAGGACCTAGCAATCTAGACTATAAGACTGTTGTATTTTGTTATGGTAGTCTGAGCTTACTAATACAGCATCTGACTTTCATTATCCTCATGGCTTTTGTAAGCTTTCCCAGAATTATACCATGGCCAGACCTGCTTTTTTTTTTCTTCTGTCACCCAGGCTGGAGTGCAGTGGCGTGATCTTGGCTCACTGCAACCTCTGCCTCCTGAGTTCAAGCGATTCTCCTCCCTCAGCCTCCCCAGTAGATGGGATTACAGGTGCGAGCCACCATGCCCAGCTAATTTTTGTATTTTTAGTAGAGATGGGGTTTCACTATGTTGGCCAGGATGGTCTCGATCTTTTGGCCTCATAATCTGCCCACCTCCACCTCCCAAAGGCTGGGATTACAGGGGTGAGGCGCCATGCCCCGCCCAGACCTGCTATTAACCTGCTTGTATCTAAATCTATAGTATCATTGATAACCTTCATTAAGCACTTCTAGAAGACACTTTTCCATGTATATAGGATGCTTACATGCCTACAATCTAAATGTATATATAAACGTGTATATAAAATACGTATATAGGCCGAGCACAGCGGATCATGCCTGTTATCCCAGCACCTTGGGAGGCCGAGGCACATTGATCATTTGTGGTCAGGAGTTCGAGACCAGCCTGACCAACATGGTGAAACCCCATCTCTACTAAAAATAAAAAAATTAGCCAGGCATGCAGTCCCAGCTACTCAGGAGGCTTGAGGCAGGAGAAATGCTTGAACCTGGGAGATGCAGGTTGCAGTGAGGTGAGATTGTGCCACTGCACCCCAGCCTGGGTGACAGAGCAAGACTTTGCCTCAAAAAAAAAAATCTATTATCTATATCTCTATATAAAATGATTTGATAATTTTATATTATTGTATGTACCATCTCAGT
Source organism: Hylobates moloch (assembly GCF_009828535.3). Classification (NCBI taxonomy): domain Eukaryota; kingdom Metazoa; phylum Chordata; class Mammalia; order Primates; family Hylobatidae; genus Hylobates; species Hylobates moloch. Next base: position 18,681,453 of record NW_026652280.1, on the reverse strand, counting down.
CTGTCAGGGCTGCTATAACTTAGACTTGGTAATTTATAAACAACATAAATTTATTTCTCATAGTTCTGGAGACTTGGAAGTCCAAAATCTAGGTGCCAGCAGATTCGGTGTCCGCTGAGGGCCTCTCCCTCACAGGTGGCACCTTCTATGTGCCCTCACATGGGAGAGGTGAACAAGCTTCCTTGGGCCTCTTATGTAAGGCCACTACTTACATTTATGAGGGCACAGCCCTATGACCTCATCACCTCCCAAAGCACCCCTCTTCATACTACCACATTGGTGATTAAACTTCAACAAATGAATTTTGTGAGGACACAAATTTAGATCATAGTATGTACCCACTGTCATATAAAACTGATGAATTACTAAACCTCAACAATAAAAGCAACTGTTGCTCTTACTAGATGCTAGATAACTTGCATGTTTCATCTCCTTTTTTCTTCACAACAAACCTGCAGGTAGATTTCATGGTATTACAGACATGAATACTGAGAATCATACAGTCGCCAGCTTGAAATTCCTGCTAAAGTCAGTACCTGAAAACACAGATCTGTCTGCTTCCAACATCATTTTTTATCCAGTAGATTATTTATCATCCACAGTTAAGAGGGATAATCATCTAAATCTCAGTGTTCATTCTCTAGCATGAGTGCCATGCAAATACAATTTCTTATTTATTCTGGAATGAAAAAGATTATTGCCAATAACATACTGATTGGCCAGCAATAGTTTCTGAAAATTTGATTGCAGACACAAAACGATGGAACATTCGTATCACTCAGTTGTATATTTACAAAATCCCCAAGTCTCCTATAGCTATACCAATATAGAAGTGTAATTACTTTATTGTTACAAATAAAAATATCAATGTTTCATGTTTTACAACAATATATGTTTTCATACGCGAATGTTGAATTCCTTTTGGCTATTTGACAATAACCTTAAAATTGACTCATAGCTGGCTTCAAGCATTACATGGACCTGTTAAAACTGGCATTTAAAGAACAGATTTATTGTTTGCTGATGAGATATTTCCTTTTATGTGAGTGCAGTACCTAGTTGTTCATTTTTGACTTTTTGTCTAAGGTCAAATGCAGGATCAATTTAAAATTTTATAAGACCCTGTCTAAAACTGTTTCCTACCGTAACCATGATGATCTACAAGGCTGCTTCCATCTCTCATTTCAATATGTGAAAGTTCTATTAGAATTTGAGGTGACAAATTGCTTGCAGCATGAAGCCGAAAAAAACAAATCAGAGAACTCCATAGCAGTGTCGTTAGGGCATTCTCCCTACCTATCAAATGGCAGAGTTTCAAATCAGTTGGATTATATAAAATGCATTTTCCAGCTCCAGCTCATGTTTCTCCTTTTTATGAAAAATAAAACTGAATGCAGTATAGGTATGAAACAAGGCTAGAAATCAAAAATTGTTAAAGTGTGAAGAACTGAAGACTTCATCTTTAAGATCAAACGTGTCAGAAATTTCTTAGTGCCATAGGTTCTGTGGCAGTTAACATGTATGAGAGATGCCTCCCTTTTATAAATGGGATGAAAATTTATGAAAATAAATGAGTCACATTTGCCAGTACACAAAGTAGGTACTATTATAACTCATGTACTTTTCACAGCAGCATTAACTCTTTGTAAGTAAATGGCTTCCCTTTTCTGCTTCTTTCACTCTCTTACTTTCCTTTTTTTTTTTTTTTAATTATACTTTAAGTTTTAGGGTACATGTGCACAATGTGCAGGTTAGTTACATATGTATACATGTACCATGTTGGTGTGCTGCACCCATTAACTTGTCATTTAACATTAGGTATATCTCCTAATGCTGTCCCTCCCCCCACCCCCCACCTCACAACAGGCCCCGGTGTGTGATGTTCCCCTTCCTGTGTCCATGTGTTCTCATTGTTCAATTCCCACCTATGAGTGAGAACATGCAGTATTTGTTTTTTTGTCCTTGCGATAGTTTGCTGCGAATGATGGTTTCCAGCTTCATCCACGTCCCTACAAAGGACATGAACTTATCCTTTTTTATGGCTGCATAGTATTCCATGGTGTATATGTGCCACATTTTCTTAATCCAGTCTATCATTGTTGGACATTTGGCTCACTCTCTTACTTTCTAAAGCCTAAGTTCCTGATTTTCTACTCTTCTTGCTCCTACTCATTCACCTCACCCTGTTGTTGCCCTCGATCGCCCACAAAGCTTCAGCTCTAAAATCCTTACAGATTATCCACACAACTCCAACTCTAACTCTACGCTTCATTATTAGTCTCACTTCTCTTATTACCTGCTGCTCATGATTTCCTGGGCTCCCTATGTTTTGTGAAATTCAATACATCTAAAATCAACATTATTATATTTTACAAGATTAGTAGTTCTTCCAGGAGATCAAATGTTAGTCCTTTGTACCATTATGCTTCCAGTCTTCCAGTAATACCTTGGAGTCATACTTGACTCTTTAATTGAAAATAATTAGTAAATATTGTCCATATTTACAGGGTACATGTGATATTTTGTTGCATGCATAGAATGTGTAATGATCAAGTCAGGGTATTTAGGGCATCCATCATCTCAAGCATTTATCATTTCTATGTGTAGGGAACACTTCAAGTCCTCTCTTCTAGTTACTCTGAAATACACGATACATTGTTGTTTAACTATAGTCCTTTTACTCTACTATCAAACATTAGAATGTATTCCTTCTCTCTAAATGTATGGTGTTTAATGTTCTATCTAACTGTATGTTATCTAACTGTATGAAGAGTGGATAGAACATTCAGTTAGATAGCATTAGCCAACCTCTCTTCATTCCCCCCTCCCAACACATCCACATCCTTTCAAGCCTCTGCTATCATTCTACTCTCTAACCCCATGAGATCAACTTTTTAAAAATCCCCCTTCTATATCAGTTATTTACTAAGCTTCATTGATTTTTTTAGTGTAAAGTCCTTCTCTCTTTCTTTCATTTTCAATATCACTAGCACGTTCCAAAGTTTCAACGTCTCTTATACAGATTATTGTTGTCATTTTTGCTTTTATATTTTGGTTTTACCACTGCAATCCATTCTACATATTAATTATATATTTATCTTGTTGGAAAATATTACCTTGTTCCAAGTGCTCTCTTGCTGCAAAGTCATTAATGTCACTCTGCTTCCTGCTGATAAAGCTTACACTAACTATTAATACTTGGCCTACAAGTCTGTTATAACTTCACTTCCTAGTTTTCTTTCCAACCTTGTGTTTCACTACTTCCCTACATCATTCTGTTAGTTGATTCATTATTTTCTGGACATGTTATAAAGCAAAGACTTCATTTGTGTTATTTCCACTTTCTTGAATTATTTTTTCTTGTTTTCCATAAGGCCCCAGCTCCTGCAATCCTCCATAATGACCTATCTCCAGCCACTCTGTGAATGATTCCTTATTTTTAACTTCTAAACCACTTACCATCTGTCATAGGTCTACAGCATATGGAAGATCAATAACAATTTATATAAGCTTCTGTCTTTCCATGTGTGTTGGAATGCTCTTGAGAAAATGCCTTTTTCCCCCTCATTATCTAACATAGTGTTCCATATTCTACATATAGAAATCTTAATAAATATTTTCTTGCTGTTGTTAAAGGCGATGTTAACTATGATGTTGACTAAGCACATGGCTATCATTAGAAACAATTGTATGGTACATAGTCTTGGGTCCCTTCCCTGCTCATCCCTCACATTTGGCCCCAACCTGAGTTGAACTTGGCATCACTTAAGATTTTAATAACCAGAAGAAAGAAGGGAAATATTCTTAGAAAATAAACCAGCATATGAAAAGGGAAGGGGGTACAGACAGTGATTGGCGAATGGAGAATCAGCATGTTGTGAGTGGAGAATATTGTTCACTTAGAAGGCTGGCCACATTGGAATTGAGTAATGAATATAGTAAATGTAATGGCTCAAGACTGGAAACAACCCAAATGTCCATCAGGTAGAAAAAATATTATATATTCATGCAATGGAACACTGCATAGCCATGTAAAAGAGTAAACATAACAATAAACACAACATAAATAAATCTTATAGACAAAAGTAATACACATTGTGTGGTTCCTTCTGTTAAATTCAAAAATAGGCAAGATTAGGCCAGATGCAGTGGCTCTCGTCTGTAATTCCAGCACTTTGGGAGGCTGAGGTGGAAGGATCATCTGAGGTCAGGAATTTAAGACCAGCCTGGCCAACATGGTGAAACCCTGTCTCTACTAAAAATACCAAACAAATTAGCCAGGCATAGTGGAGGGCGCCTGTAATCCCAGTTACTCGGGAGGCTGAGGCAAGGGAATCACTTGAACCAGGAGGCAGAGATTGCAGTGAGACGAGATGGCACCACTGCACTGCAGCCTGGGCGACAGAGCAAGACTCTGTCTCAAATAAACAAATAAATAAATAATAGGCAAGATTAGTCTATTACTGGAAGGAAAAAGGGATTGTTACCTTTAGGGACATTGACTGGGAGAAGGCAGGAAAACGCCTTTTTTTTTTTTTTTTTTTTTTTCTGAGATGGAGTCTCGCTCTGTCGCCCAGGCTGGAGTGCAGTGGCGCGATCTCCTCTCACTGCAAGCTCCGCCTCCCGGGTTCACGCCATTCTCCTGCCTCAGCCTCCCGAGCAGCTGGGACTGCAGGCGCCTGCCACTACGTCCGGCTAATTTTTTTGTATTTTTTTTTTTTTTTTTTAGTAGAGACGGGGTTTCACCGTGTTAGCCAGCATGGTCTCGATCTCCTGACCTCGTGATCTGCCCGCCTCTGCCTCCCAAAGTGCTGGGATTACAGGCGTGAGCCACCGCACCTGGCCAAAAAAAACATTCTTATATGCTGAAAATGTCCTATATTTTGATCTACATAATACACAAATGTAGAAACATTGAGCTATACACTTATTTCTTTTTACTGTTGATTTTATCTTAACAAGAAGCAAAACAAAAAAGAGAATGCAGTAAGAGATTACATTATATACCAGTAAAATATTATTGCCATTTGTCACTATTTAAAACAGAATTCAAACCTTATCAGCAAAACCACAACTTAAAGTATAGCTCTTCTGTAGACTACATATACTCGAATGTAAGAATGAATATACCACTGTACGGCTAGAGTTCAAGATGGACTTGTCTTTCCCTAAATTTTCTACCACGAGCATATAAAACAATGAGACCCATACACATATGCCTCAGGAAATTTAATTACACTATAGTTATGGTAAAGTAGGATCACTAATGTTCCAGGGAATTAAATCTTTGATGATACTGAAGGACTTTTTATATCAGCATCATCATAATAAGCACTCAATAAATGGTAGCTATTTTCTGCCAAGTACTGTGAAACACACATTCTGAATACGTTATCTCTTTTACCACTCACTAATGTTCCAAGTTTGGTACTACTATCTGTATTTTAAACATAAGGTAAGTGAATTTGGGAAGTCAAGAAACTTTTCCATTAACGCAAACGGTAAGTGATAGAGCCAATATTCAAAATAGGTCTGTCTGAGGGCAAAACCTGTGTCCTGTTCATTACTGTACTTTACTGTCTCAAGACACTTGGAAATTAAATGTAAATGTGGATGAAAGTACTTTGGGAATAAATGTTGAAATAATAGTAATTTACATTTCTTTCCTACCTCTGCCCTTTTCACATAATAAAGAATAAAATATAGAATGAAAAGTCAGCTGTATTTAGGAAGAAAAGGACACACACAGTTAATGCATAACAGTTAAAAATTAGAGACAATATTAAAGGGTGAACTTCAGTAAATTAGAAACTGAAGGAAATTTTTTAAAGTGAAGTTTGGCTGGGAGTGGTGGCTCACACCTATAATCCTAGTACGTTGGGAGGCCAAGGCAGGAGGATCACTGGAGCTCAGGTGCTTGACATCAGCCTGGGCAGCATAGTAAGACCTGGTCTCTGCTAAATATATATTTTTTATATATATATATTATATATGATATATATTTAACATATATACACACACACGTATATATGTTATATATATTATATACATGTGTGGAATACATATAATATATAATATATAAATAATATATTATATATTATATATAATGTATATTCCATATATATATGGAAAGAAGACACAGCCCCCAAGGGGAAGGTCTGAGAAACAAACAAAAAAGATAAACAAATAAATGTTTAAAATGTGGGTAAACATTTTACAAGTATTTCTCAGAGCAAATGATGATTATGTTGAATTTGATAGTGAAAATACAAGATAAAATAAAGATTCTAGATAACGATGACTTATGGGGATAACTAGATTTAAAACATTGTATGATAATCATATTGTTTGGGAGAAGAGTAAAAATGTTTAATATAATTAGATATATAAAGTATTAATATAAAGTGATAAACTAAAATAATAGAATAAGAGTACATAATTTCCAAAGTAAAGAGAGAAAATAAACAGAAGAATAAAAAAGAAAAAAAAAATCACAAAAATAACAAAAATAAAATGCAAAATGTCAGGAGAGAAATGAAGCCAAATACACCAATAACCATAATAAATACATATGGATTAAAATTGTCAATTAAAAGAAAAAGATTATCACTATGGAAGAGAGTTAAATACCAAGATCTGTTTCTCTTTCTTCTTGGGCCCGAAATGGCTCCACATCCCGTACTTCCTTAGGTATCTGTTATTGATTATGTTTTAGCCAATGAAATGTGAGAATAAGTACCTCTTCCAAGTCTTCTCCATCAAAACTTCCCACATGGGTGCTTCCACACTCTTTTATCTTATACTATCTGTTACAAAAGACAAGAAAGCCCCTATAAAATGGCACTGTGGAAGACAGCCAGGACTCACGTATGGGGAATACAAAAGATTCTATCACATCCATTATTATATGTATATAATATATAATTATATGATATATTTATTACATATAATATATATGTGTGTGTATACATACATAAAAATATATAAATATTCACCAAATTAAAATTATCCTAAGAATGAAGGAGGGATTTCAAAGTAGAAAACCTATTGAAAGTCTATTAAGATAATTTCTCACATTAAGAGATTAAAATAAGAGAAAATGGGAAAAAAAATGAGATTACCTAAATCCAAACAGCTTCTACACAGCAAATGCAACAATCAACAGCCTGCAGAATGGAAGAGAATATTTGCAAACGTCTTATAATGGGTTAACATCCAAAGTATATTTAGTAACCCATACAAGTCAATAGCAAGAAAATAAATAACCTGATTTTAAAACGGGAAAAGAATCTCAGTAGATAATTCTCAAAAGAATAAATAAAAATAATCAACAAGTACACTATAAAAGCTACAAATCACTAATCATCAGGGAAATGCAAATTAAAATCACAATTAGATATCATCTCATACCCATTAGAATGGCTACTATCACAAAATCAAAAGCTAAGTGTCGGAGAGGATATAGAGGAAAAGGAAGCCTTGTACACTATTGGTGAGGATGTAAATTAGTAGAGAAACTATAGAAAAAGTATAGAAGTTCCTCACAAAGTCAGTAAGAGAACTACCATATAGTCCAGCAATCCCTCATCTGGATATATGCCCAAAGGAAATAAAATCAGTATGTTGAAGAGATAGCAACACTCCCATGTTAGTTACAACGCTATTCACAATAGCCAAGATACGGAATCAACCTAAGTATCCATCAACAGATGAATGGATAGAGAGAGTGTTGTATATATACACAATGAAATACAATTCGGCTTTAAAAAGGAAAGAAATCCTGTCATTTGATACAACATGAATGAACTTGTAAGACATTATTCTGAGCAAAATAAGCCAGGCACAGAAAGACAAACACTGCATGATCTCACTTATACTGATGCTTCCCAACTTAAGGTGGGATTATGTCTTGATAAACCCTGTGTTAAGTTGAAAATATCATAAGACAAAAAAGCATTTAATACACCTAACTTGCCAAACATTATAGTTTAGCCTAGTCTACCTTAAATGTTACATTAGCCTACATTTGGGAAAAATCATCTAACGAATCCTATTTTATAAGAAAGTATTGAATATCACATGTAATTTATTGAATACTATTCTGAAAGTGAAACAAGGAATGGTTGTATGGATACTCAAAGTACAATAGGACTCTAACTGAATATGTATCCTTTTTGCAGCATCATCTTAAAGTCAAAAAACAGTAAGTCAACCTGTTGTAAACCAGAGAATGTCTGTATGTGGAATCTAAGAAAGTTGAACTCTTAGAAGCAAAGATTAGAGTGATGGTGACTGGGTCTGGGGCTGTAGGAGGGAAGATGTTGGTTAAAGAATACAAAATTTCAGCTAGATAGGAGGAAAAAGCTTAAGAGTCCTATTGTACAAGATGGTCACTATAGTTAACAACAATGTATTGTATTTCTGAAAATTGCCAAGGGAATAGATTTTAAGTGTTCTCACTACAAAAAATGATAAGTATGTTAGGTAATGCATGTGTTACTTAGTTTGATTTATCCATCCCACAATGTATACATATTTCAAAATACCATGCTATACACATTAAATATATGTACAATAAATATATTTGTCATATATATAAACTGATGAATTCTTCAATTAAAATAAATAATTTTTCAAAGATAAGAAGAAAATAACAAAACAAAGATCATATCATGCAATTCATGATAGTTTAAATTTTAATACCCGTTCTCCACAATATAGAAAAAAAAAGTAAACTACAAATCTGAAAATGGCATATTCCAAATAGTAAAGCAAACTTCCATTAAACCTTTGAAACACTTATTTTAAAATTTGAATTTCAGCAGGAGGTTTCCTGTCTGTTTATGTAAATCCGCAAACTGAAGGCCTTACCCAGTGAATTAACATAAGAAAATAAAAAACATAAGCATTAGAAAACATTAATGTAACTTTCATAAGAGGTAGTCTTATTGTCTCAGGAAGGGAATCTAGAAATAAATTATTATAATTAATAATAGAATTAAGCAGATAAGCTACATATTAGATCCACACACAAAAATCAGATGCATTTTATACACTAGAAATTGACAGCTAAAAGTATATTATTTAGAAAAGACGGAATTTGCAATAGCAAAAACAATTTTTTAATATGTACAAATATATATGTCTTAAAAGTCTAAGTCATAGCACCAAAGGGTGCCAGCAAAGAAAGGGTAAATCTACTATGAAACGTTTCTCTCACTAATTACAACTGAAAATTCTGGACAAAATACAAAAAGCAATCATCTGGGAACTCTGAAATAGTAACAGTAACAAAATAGAAAAAGGAGCCAAACCATGAGGAATGACCTCTCACAGGGGTGAGTTTCTCAGATTTTATTACCACAAATGTGACCTTTGCTCCACTGCAGCAGATACCTGCAGTCAGATCTCCAAGAACCGTTTAATTCTGGCCAGAGGAACCGGAAAAAAGGACCCTGGAAGTTGGAGAGTATAGATAGGAGAGCCCTGTTCTCTTTATTTTTTTTTCTTTTGTCTCCTCAGGCCTGCCCTGGGAGTTGTCCCAATTGGGAATCTGTACTGTAGTGGAGGTGAGGTGGAGGTATAGTAATGGCACTTAAAACCTGAGAGAAAACCCCTCTCTTTAGACAAAAATATAAGAAAAAAAGGCAATCCTGTAGTTGAAGGACTATGGGGAATACCCACATTGTTTTTTTCTTTCTCTTTTCTCTCACCATTTTTCCTTGAGTGTGACCTGAGTTATGTGGAACCACAAAGCAGTGTGAGCACTGTTTTGGAGTGGCATGTTCTATGTATTCCTATTATGTATAAGAGGAAATTAGTTGTTTTGTTACAAAATGTGAAGCAGTCTAGTATATGGGAAATAACAGAGATGAAAAACAAACAAAAACCTGCCTTCTAGTTGATGCCCACAGTTTAACCATCTGTGTGACTCTAACTTAGCCTTCTGTTTTTTAGATTCTTCATCTGTAAAAATAAAATTATTGGATTAGTTGATCGAGGACATCATTATTAGCTCTGAATTTCCATAATGAGTGTCAGAGGGGGAGTGTAATTCATAGCTTTTAGCTGAATATGGTATACAACATATGACTTTTTAAAGTGAAGATTGGGCATTGTTACATCCATATGCAATGCAGCAGTTTGGAGAGAGAGGCTTTCTAAACCTGCTTCAGAAACCAGTTGAATGCTTCACTTGCCTTGAGTCCATTTGACATAGTTTCTCAGAGTTGAAAATGAATATATAATTTGAAAAATGTCAATATTAATTGAAACAGGCCAAAGTTTGCATTTCCAAGTATAAACAATATATAAATAGCAAATTTTGAAAGATTTAAATAGGACAGTGATTTTTTTTAATAGAAACAGCATTGAATCACTTATAAAAGTGGCTTAATTACAATGTACAATACAATTGAAAAATAATCAAACACCTGACTTCCAAAATTCTTTCTACTTAAAATTGACCATTTTATTCAGTTTCAAGAAGACCAAACTGATGCCTCTCAGATTTGTGCAGATCTGTAAAACTCCATATGTTTTTCTTTGGTACTAATACTTTATGAAAGAAACATGTATCAATCTAGAAACAGGCCTGAGTCCACCATATTCCACAAAGAAATGACAGCTACAAGCTTGACAACAATCTGCCAAGTAATGTGGAAGTTATAGAACTTCATGATTAAAATGTTTATTTTCAGCATAGCTTCTGAAAGCACTTGGCTCTTACATAGGTAAGTTTATATCTAAAGAGACCTTCTTAATGAAAATGAAGAATTAAGAACTTGGATTCCACATCAATTTTTCTCACAATTGATATTAAAACTCATATAGCACCACAATGTGTCCATCTGTTACTACTCCAATGTAAAATAAAAACTTGACTAATCCCTGCAAAATGTAGCCAAATGTAAGAATTTTTGAAAGCACTAAGTGGCTTATACCTTATTCAACTAATATGATTATCCACGGAAGGTAATGATAGAGCAACCAGGGTTTTAGAATTTCTGCTATTGAAGGGCTTTGTAGTAAGTTATTTGGACACTTTTTAAATAATAGCTCATAGCAACCATGCAAAGCAAGTGTATCTTTATCATGTTACACATGAAGAAACTAGCGCCCTGTTACAAATGAATAAACTAACGTTTAATTAGGCAGGTTGCATTGTATAAGCATTAGCATACAGTCTGATAGGAATCACAATAACAAAATGTAAGAACCAGTTTGTGATCCAGCTCACCTCAGGTGCTTCACTTTCACAAAGTTACCATTAAAAAAATAAATAAATAAAAGTGATGGGTGCGGTGGCTCACCTCTGTAATCCCAGCATTTTGGGAGGCTGAGGCAGGCAGATCACCTGAGGTTGTGTGTTCGAGACCAGCCTGACCAATATGGAGAAACCCTGTCTCTACTAAGAATACAAAATTAGCCAGGTGTGGTGGCACATGCCTGTAATCCCAGCTACTTAGGAAGCTGAGGCAGGAGAATCACTTGAACCCTGGAGGTGGAGGTTGAGGTGAGCCGAGATTGCACCATTGCACTCCAGTCTGGGCAACAAGAGCAAAACTCCATCTCAAAAAAAAAAAAAAAAAATTCTTTAGGATCAGTTTATTTCCCCCCATCTGTAAAATGTGAGCATCAACAGCACTTTCACTGTTGAGTTGTTCTAAAAATCAACTAAACTTTTAATGAGTTATCTCACTTGTAAGGGGTAATCAGTAGGTGATCATAATTATTACTGCAGTAGCAGAGAGATCATTTAATACCAGGTCTAGTTTCCCCAAAAGCTCTTTTTATTATACCATTTTGCTTTTTCACTTATAAACAAAACAAATAAAGAGAAATTCCTGCTTTGCTGCACCATTATAAGGTGAGCTAGGTGGTGGAAAGAACATTAGATGTGTCATTGGGAGATATGTACTATTTTCTTAGCTGGGTCCTAAAGGACAAAAAAAAAAATCATGTATACGTGAATAACTCATTTAAATTTTTCAAAATTCCAAAATCCTATAGACTCCAATTCTACAGAAAAAAATAGCCATAATAGAATTTTCCTTGCCCGCCTAACAGGGTTATTGTAAGTATAAAATAAATTTAAGAAATCTTAAAGTATAAGGTATATTATAAAATTACAGTGTATAGTACATAAAATAATGATATTATAAAATTATATTAATTATATTATTATGTTTCCAATTTGTAAAAAGTTCACATTTTCACTTAAAAACTGACTGGCTTAATATTAACTAAGAGAACCAAAATGAAAAGCATTTATTTCACTAAAGTGACCATTTTTAAGTGTGTCTAACTAATAATAGTAGCCATATTTATCGACTACTTACTAGTGCAGGCACTGTTTCAAATGTTTTACATGTATTTGTTCATTTGATTCTATGTGTGTAATCCTTCTAAACATTTATGTTCAGTATTCTCTTATAAAATATTAATGAAGCTTGGTAACAGTTGTGTATTGTAGCATGCATTGCCATGGTGAAGTTAGGTAGGCAATTCAAAGAACCAAAGAGTTGGGCCTGATTTACTAGCTGTATTGAGGTTACCCTACAATTTGACTTCAAAGGGGCACCTTTCTTTACATGAGCCAAGATTCTTTTCACTCTCATTCTCATCTGTCAAGATAGATGCTTATGGGTCAACAGAGGTTTTCCAAACACGTGAGCCATCCATTTGATACCTCTGCCAACATCTCCATTCTCAATTTATTTTAGTGGCAACCTTTTGGCTGAGAGACAATGAATGTTCAGTCACAACTATATTTGTCTTCAGGGTAACAACCACATGCTTACAATTTTGAGTCACTTTAATTCCTCCAATTTGACTGAAACTTAGATTATCAGAGGTAGGGTATTAACATTGGCTATGAAATAGGATTTTTTAATGTTGTAAGGCAGTTTCAGAAAATGCTCTAAATTTAATAATACAGTAATAGAGGACAGACCTACTTATTTATATTCATACAACTTATTGAGGAGCATATCAATTATCTTGCCAAATCTATGAGAATAAGGCCTGTCTTTTAAAACTTGCTGCCTGGAAAATAAAAACCAGGATTTATTCTGCCATAGTCCTAGAACAGGGTATGAGTTAGTAAGTTTTTACTGGGGGAAAAACATTATGGGACATCTTTTCTAATTGTGCTGATTAAGGCTATACTGTCTTCATTTTTGCCTTATTAGTTTCCTCTTATTCCCATTTTTTTCCGTTCACTCATTCATTGCTTCATTTATGCTTTGGATTTCTATTATGTGCAAGATACATACAAAGATCTGAATGCTGAGGTATTTAAGCAAGGAAAAATTCAATGCCGTGCCTCTTAAAGTTCTGGTGAGACATGGAAACAATCGGCTATAATATTAATGACATGATTTTTCATTTCTTCAATATAAGTTCAGTGTTCAGAATTCTAGACTCCCAGGAAGCATGGTACATTAATATTAAATCATTTTGTCTAATTAATAAAATTTATCAGTACTTCTCTTATGGCTCCTAACATTTTCCCACATCTTTAGTATTTTCTTATTTACATATATTAGTTCATCTATTAGACTGCAAGCATGTGCTGATTAATTTTCGTGTCTCCTAAAACAATTATCCACGTGTGCATTGGCGATGCTAAGAGATGATTTACTCAATGAAAGAAAGAACAAAGAAAACAACTGAATTTCAGGTTAAATTTGTTGCTAGTGCTAGAGTATTTCTTATGCCTTCCATTTACTTCTTCAGAGCTCATTCATTGTTCAAAAGAGACTGTTAGATCCACACAACTATGGATGACAGAATGATGGGCACGGCACTTGCTGCAAGTGCATGCAGATGCCATGGCAAGTTGTGGGCACTAAGACAAGGTCTCATGAGGAGTGATCCCCAGAATCTTGAGTTCTCAGCTTTGCAGATTCAGGAACAAAAGAAGCCAAATAAAGCATTCCTCTGGGTGACTGAGGAACTTATTTTATTTAATTCTTCACAACAAACCTGTAAGGGAGATGTTATCTCTGTTTGTACAGATTAAGAACCTGAGATTCCCGGAATTTGCCCATTGCCCAGGGTTGGCCAAGCAGTTACTGAAGTGGAAGATTTAGGACACAAACTTGGATTTATCTGACACTAAAGCCACTGCTTTTTCAAAAAGCTGTACATAATGTGATTTTTCTGGGGTTTATTGGGCTCCAGGGGACTGATGCCTTTGACCCACCAAGAGGAAAAAAAAGAAGTAAGAGAAGGCAAGCAAGCACCATTCTAGGGAACTGTAGCTGCCTCCTCAATCTGAGTTCTGTACCTAATATTCACTCAGTTTTATCTGTACAATGCAGGTTCTTTCCTGGTGCTCTTCCCTGTTTAACTAACATTGGGACTTCATATCAGGCTCCTTCCAATTTTACCAGCTATCATGAGTCTAGGGTTCCTAATTCCATGCACATGGATCAGCTATCCTTTCTGACTGGAATTTTTTTTTTTTTTTTTTCCTGAGACGTAGTCTCGCTCTGTCGCCCAGGCTGGAGTGCAGTGGCGGGATCTCGGCTCACTGCAAGCTCCGCCTCCCAGGTTCACGCCATTCTCCTGCCTCAGCCTCTCGAGTAGCTGAGACTACAGGCGCCCACCACCACACCAGGCTAATTTTTTTTTTTTTTTTGTATTTTTAGTAGAGACGGGGTTTCACCGTCTTAGCCAGGATGGTCTCGATCTCTTGACCTCATGATCCGCTGGCCTCAGCCTCCCAAAGTGCTGGGATTAGAGGCGTGAGCCACCACGCTCAGCCTCTGACTGGAATTTTAAAACACATACAAACGAGGTTCACTTTTACTTATGAATTTTTAAAATCTGAGGGAGTTTATTTAACCTTTCTCTCCACTCATATTTGGAGAACTTCACAAATGCAATCAGAAGAGCTTCCATGGATGTTCCCGTGATCAAAGTTACTTCTATAAAATCGGCCAAAACTCAATCTGCAGCAATTTCTCAGCAATTTCAAGGAGATTTTCCTAATTTAAATGGTAAGAATAATTGGGTTGCAGAGAATTATGGTCTACCATATCTTGTCAGTGTTTTGGCAAGCATTTTCTTTTTCATCCAGTACACAGCTTTGGCATCTAAAGAATGAAACTGAGATTTTGAAAAGCAATGTGATGCCCAACATAGATAGAACTAAAATAAAAATTAGTTGAAAGATTTTGTAGCATATTATACTGCATCTCAACCCCAAAAGAAAAAAAAGAAATATGGTCATCATAACTGCATCTATGGGAGCACACTAAATCCACCAATAGGGACAGAAAGGGAGAGTAACAATTGAAGTGGACTGAAGAAACACAAAGATGCATTGTGAAATTAACACTCACCTACTATGTTTTGCCTTATTCTACTAAGTATAATCTCTGCCCCCTAAAGCAATGTGTATTGCTGGCTTCCCACTTCTTTAAATAGCACTTGCAGTGAGTGATAATGTAACAACACAGGGCACAGTGTGAACAGCCAACAAGAGAATCATTTAAACAAATGGATTTGTAAAACATGATTGTTTTAAGCCCGTCCATGTCAGGACTGCAATTTGAATTCAACATAAGGTGACTTCTTTCACTGAATCAATAAGTGCAAATAACATCGCTCGCAACCATGTTTTATTTCACAGACAAAAATGGTTCTTAACAGCTTTCTGAAGGCTATGCTTCAGCCACCTGCTGTTAAAGTTGTTTGCTTTTTCTTACAAAAATTGTTCTCTTGCAACATTAAAACAGACAAGCTTGCAGTCAGTTCACTTGCGGCTAGAGTCTAGGGAGGTTTGCAAGGCACTTTTCTTAATGAACACCATAACTTCCTGCACCCTTCCTGCTGGCAAGTCAGAACAATAGACAGGTCAGAGGGGTGTGCCTGAAGCCAGTTACTTCTAAAAGTCTTACTAGTATTAGCTGACTTGAATCAGGGGCAATTTCTACCACTTTCGCAAAGGGAGACTTCTAGTGGTCCACCTGTTTTTGACTTCTAAAAACATTGGTTTTACTGGCAAATAATAGATTCTATTGCAATCCTAGCTGGTGATACATTAAGAATCTGGATAGCATATATTATGTTCTTGTCTCTTGCTTCCATTCTTAAAATATGATAAAGACCACTATAAAACTTTTTATTCATGCATTTATTAGGTGTCTAAAAAGAAAGTAATTCAGCTTATAATGTTGAATGATTCTTGAAGCACAATATGGGAAAGGGAAGGCAAACTTATGAAAAAAGTAGTTTATCATTTTTCCTCTGCTTGTCAAAGTTCATACAAATATTACTGATTTTCATATCTTATCCTAATTGTCTATTCTCATTTCTCAAAATTTCAAAATGAGCATATAAAAGAATAGTCAACGACCCAGTAGAGTCACAGGGTAAAAACAAATAAACCAAAATCAAACAACAGAAAAACCCAACATACTTAGATAAACTATTTTTTAGAAATTAATGCATAGACTAGGTGTGGTGGCTCATGCCTGTAATCCCAACACTTTGCAAGGCCAAGGTGGGAGGATCCTCATCTTGACAACAGCCAAGAAAATCTAGCTGGGCATGGTGGTATGCGCATGTGGTTCCGGCTACTCCAGAGGTTGAGGTAAGATAGCTGTTTGAGCCTGGGAGGTGGAAGCTGCAGTGAGCTGTGATCATACCACTGCTCTCCAGCCTGGTGACAAGAGTAAGATACAGAAAGAAAGAAAGGAAAAGAAAGAAAGAAAGAAAGAAAGAAAGAAAGAATTTAGCCTGAAAAAATAAGTTAGATGATGAAACCGTCAGAGTACTAAATAAATAAAATTAGAATAGTCCATAAGTATTTCATGGAAGTTGATGAGTATATTTTCAATAAAATGTTTTATTTTAGAAAGTTGAGTGAAGTTTTGAAAAGTATACATAATTATTAAATTTTGCTATGAAAAATAAAGTGATCTCTTCTTAAAATATTTTCCACTATTTAACCTAAAATTAAATTTTAATTTTAGATATATGAAATAATACATATATTTTAAGATACATCTGGGGACAATTGTGGGTTGATGTGGTAGGATGAATTCTAAGTCCCCTACTATTCCTTTCTCTGGTATTTAAGTCTTGAAAAATGCCTTCCTTTAAGTGGAGATGAAAACTGTGAATTCCTTCTGGCCAATAGAAAATGGCAAAGATAAAGAGATTTTAAAGACAGATAAAGTCCATAAATCACTTTATTTGTGATTAATCAAAAGGGACATTTTTTTCTGGAAGAGCCTTATTAGGTGAAGGTCCTTGAGAAAAGATTTGGCCTCCCTCGATGTCAGAAATTCATCCTGTAGCCTTAATGAAGTAGGCAGCCACACCTCCCATATCAAGAAACTATGGGAAGCCTCTAGGACCTGAGTTTGGCATAAAGGTAACGACCACTAAAGAGCTAGTGCCCTCATACAGCCACAAGAAAATGAATTCTTCCAACAATTTGAATAAGCTTAGAAGCAATTCTTCCCCAGTCAAGCGACTAGATGAGAATGCAGCCTAATAGACCTTGATTACAGCCTTACAGGACACAAAGCAGCTAAGAGGACCCAGCCAAGCTGTGCCCAGATTTGCAACCTATGGAAATTCTAAAATAATAAATATATGTTGTTCTAAGCCACTAAAATAATATTGATTTGTTATGCTGTAATAGAAAACGAATACACTTTCATGCAGATGCCTAACTATCCTTATATTGCTTCGACTGAGAGGTGACAGCATGCTGGCAGTCCTCACAGCCCTGGCTCACTCTAGGCGCCTCCTCTGGGCTCCCACTTTGGCGGCACTTGAGGAGCCCTTCAGCCCACCGCTGCACTGTGGGAGCCCCTTTCTGGGCTGGCCAAGGCGGGAGCTAGCTCCGTCAGCTCGCAGGGAGGTGTGGAAGGAGAGGCGAGAGTGGGAACTGGGGCTGCATGCGGCGCTTGCGGGCCAGCTGGAGTTCCGGGTGGGCGTGGGCTTGGCGGGCCCCCTACTCGGAGCAGCCGGCTGGCCCTGCCGGCCTGGGCAATGAGGGGCTTAGCACCCAGGCCAGTGGCTGTGGAGGGTGTACTGGGTCCCCCAGCAGTGCCAGCCCACCGGCGCTGCACTCGATTTCTCACCGGACCTTAGCTGCCTTCCCGTGGGGCAGGGCTTGGGACCTGCAGCCTGCCATGCCTGAGCCTCCCATCCCCACCATGGGCTCCTGTGCAGTCTGAGCCTCCCCGACGAGCGCCATACCCCGCTCCACGGCGCCCAGTCCCATCGACCACCCAAGGGCTGAGGAGTGCGAGCGCACGGCGCGGGACTGGCAGGCAGCTCCACCTGCAGCCCTGGTGCAGGATCCACTGGGTGAAGCCAGCTGGGCGTCTGAGTCTGGTGGAGATGTGGAGAACCTTTATGTCTAGTTCAGGGATTGTAAATACACCAATCAGCACCCTGTGTCTAGCTCAGGGTCTGTGAGTGCACCAATCGACACTCTGTATCTAGCTGCTCTGGTGGGGCCTTGGAGAACCTTTATGTCTAGCTCAGGGATTGTAAATACACCAATCGGCACTCTGTATTTAGCTCAAGGTTTGTAAACACACCAATCAGCACCCTGTGTCTAACTCAGGGTTTGTGAATGCACCAATCGACACTCTGTATCTTGCTGCTCTGGTGGGGCCTTGGAGAACCTTTGTGTTGATACTCTGTATCTAACTGATCTGATGGGGATGTGGAGAACCTTTATGTCTAGCTCAGGGATGGTAAACGCACCAATCAGCGCCCTGTCAAAACAGACCACTCGGCTCTACCAATCAGCAGGACGTGGGTGGGGCCAGATAAGAGAATAAAAGCAGGCTGCCTGAGCCAGCAGTGGCAACCTGCTCGGGTCCCCTTCCACACTGTGGAAGCTTTATTCTTTCACTCTTTGCAATAAATCTTGCTACTGCTCACTCTTTGGGTCCACACTGCTTTTATGAGCTGTAACACTCACCGCGAAGGTCTGCAGCTTCACTCCTGAGCCAGCGAGACAACAAACCCACCAGAAGGAAGAAACTCCGAACACATCTGAACATCAGAAGGAACAAACTCCAGACACGCCACCTTAAGAGCTGTAACACTCACCACGAGGGGCCACGGCTTCATTCTTGAAGTCAGTGAGACCAAGAACCCACCAATTCTGGACATACTACCACCCTCCATCTCTCCAAACATACACACATTCATGCAACAGAATTCAACTTAAACATCTAAATGATATTGCTGTAAATTTTGGAAGATACCATCCAGAAAACATAAAATTTAAGAATAAATATACAAGCTTTAAGAGTTCTTCCCACAATTATAGAAAACATTAAAAGACAATTTTTTGCTCTTCCTCCTTTGAAGGAAGTACAATGACACTGGAAATGAAGAAAGTAAATTTAAACACAGCTCTTAATTTGAATGACCAAGTGAAGGAAGAATATGGGGTGAGGGTTGTGGAGACTGCTTTGCCACCACAGCAGTTAGTGGCCACTCCAAACTTGGGAATAATAGGGTTTCCCTGGGACACAGCTTATCCCTCATGCTACTGAAGGTATTTCCTAAGGCAGACAACGAGACCTGGAAAGAGATACGTCTCACCATGCAACATAATTTCAGGCTGGACACAAATGGAAAGTTTGTCCTTGGTATAGAGCTTCCACAAAAACAGTGAAGAAACAGCCATGTAGAGGTAAACACTTGGGTTGATTTATGGTTCTAGCTCCTACCACGTTCTTTTTAGTCTGATGATTTATCAGTGCTCTAGCTTAAGATTTAACAGAGAATTCCAGTAGCATTTTGATAATTTTTGAGGGGACACAAGAATTCATACCCACTATTTTAGAATGAATATCACATTTCATTTACCTTTCAAGAGTAAGTGACAGGTGGGGACAGAGAGAGACAGCTAGACGGCTAGATAGCTACATTCTTACTGTGCCTTAGCAAGCCCTACACAGTCAGCATCTCTGTTACTCTTTGTTCTCATATCACTCTTACCTTTGGTCTTCCTGCTCCAGAGTCCCTGGCCTCTTGCTATCACTGGAACAAGTTAGATACTATCTCATCTTTTTTTTTTTTTTTTCGAGACGGAGTCTCACTCTGTCACCCAGGGGGGAGTGCAGTGGCACAATCTCGGCTCACTGCAAGCCCCGCCTCCCGGGTTCACGCCATTCTCCTGCCTCAGCCTCTCCGAGTAGCTGGGACTACAGGTGCCCGCCACCACGCCCGGCTAATTTTTTTTTGTATTTTTAGTAGAGATGGGGTTTCACCGTGGTCTCGATCTCCTGACCTCGTGATCCGCCCGCCTCGGCCTCCCAAAGTGCTGGGATTACAAGCGTGAGCCACCGCGCCCAGCCAATACCATCCCATCTTGAAACATTTTTCCTTGTTCCTCTATCTGGAATGCTCTTTATTTAGATATTTTTATCACACTGTTTTCTCAAATCCTTCAAGTTTTTGCTCAAAATTTACCTTCTGGATGAGGCCAATCTCCAGTCATAACACTCCCCAGCTTTCTTACCTACTTTTTTCTCTCCTAAGTACTACTGTCTGATATATTACATATGTATGTTTTTTTAATCTCTCTCTAGCCACAGAATATAAGTTCCCTCAGTGCAGGGATGTTTGCCCTTTTTGTTCAGTGGTGTTCCTAGTGCAATAGAAGGCACTCAAACATTCGTTGAAGAAAAAAAAGTAGCTTGAGATTAAAAAGAAAAACAACTAGACAATACTAGTCCTTAACAAGAAATAGAAGAGAAAAGAAAACCATGTTAAGGATGAAAGGCTTGAAAAAAATCCTGCAGAATATAGATTATTAAGAACAAATCACACAAATAATAAAGGCTATAATAGATAAGGTGGATAGCCCAACCAAAAACATACAGATGGATCACTGGTGTTCCTCGGTCAAAACCAATTTTTTTAAAAAAAGACAACTATCAAATATAATAGAAGAAAATATTCCTATATGGGGCCTAAAAATATTAATACAAGCTAAGAGGGTTTACTATGCTCTAGAGACTTTCACTGGTACATACATCAAGTGTTAAAATCAATTTATTCACAAAAGAAGACACTTTGACCTCATGTCAGACTTTTTCCCATAATGTAAGATACCAGTAATGGTTCAAAGTCTGTAGAACTTCAATGATACAAAGTTATTGCCAGAAATTATATGCTGAGCTAATTTGTGGTTCATGCGACTTGGCACCTGAAGAAAAAATTATCACATAAGAAAGTCTTCATTACTATTTACCAACTATGTATTAGTAAAGTGCTCAAAATATATTACAGAAATGAGATTTATTAAATAAAAATAGAATGTAATGGGGTATTGCAACATAAAGCAACTGAAAGAAAGCATTAAAACCATTGAAACATAGATTTAAGCATCAGGAAATAATGTGGGCCAGGCGTGTTGGCTCATGCCGTAATCCCAGCACTTTTGGAGGCCTAGATGGGTGGATCATTTGAGATCAGGAGTTTGAGATGAGCCTGGCCAACATGATGAAACCTGTCTCTACTGAAAATACAAAATTAGCCTGACGTGATGGTGCATGCTTGTAATCTCAGCTACTCAGGAGGCTGAGGCAGGAGAATGGCTTAAACCCTCGATCAAATGGCTTGATCAAAAGGTTGTAGTGAGCCAAGATCCACCACTGCACTCCAGCCTGGGCAACAGAGCAAGCCTCCATCTCAAGAAAAAATCGAAGTGTTGTTAAGTATTTCTTTAAAGAAATAAGACAGAAAGTATAATTTAACAATAATTACACAGAAAATTAAAATTCTATCATAAAACAAGAAGGCAATAAGCAGTTAAACTACGCTACTGTTATGACTCTGAGAATTAAATATTACACCTAATTAGTTGTAGCAATATTTAATGAATAAAGATAGTGAGATAATTAAAAATGTGATGAAAATTCCAAATAACTAGATATAACCAAGTGAAAGAATATGGCATAACACACAAATTTAAGGAATCAATTGCAGATACATATTAAAGTAAAAAAAGGGACAAAGTAAGACTATATAATTAGTTATGACAGTAAATTTGAATAGCTAAACAGTTTAGCTTACTTGGTAAAATAGGAAAATAATGAGATTAAGATAAAAACCAATCAGTCAAAACCAATTGCATGGGATCTAAAAAAGAATACTTGAAAGAAGAAATGATCCAGAAAGTTTGAAAATAAAAAAGCAAGCTTAGATATTAGAGAATAATCAAATAAAAACAAAGTAGAAGTTGCTACGTTACTTCCAACAAAGAAAAATCCAAACCTAGATTGTTTCACTAGTGTATTCTGCCAAAAGTTTAAGGAAGAAATAATCCAATTCTACACAAGCTCTTCCAGAAAGTTTGAGAAGGGGGAATGTTTACCAACTCTTGTTCTGAGACCGAAATTACCCAGAAAGCAAAAGAGCCATTGAAAAAAATAAAACTGTAGATGAATATCCTTCGGGAACCTCAACATAAAATTCCCACAAAATATCAGCAAATTGAATCCAGCAATATAAAATCTTGGGATGAAGAAAGAAAAACTTAAAAAATGCAAAAAACAAAACAAAAAACAAGAAAATATAAATTCAGAAAAGTAAAATTAAAATATTAAAATCTAAAACTAAAAGATTGGTGTTTGTGAATATAACCAAAAGGTTATTCTTTGGGGGATAAACAAGAAAAGAACAAACCAAACAAAAATAGAAAAATCTTAATTTAAAAATTAATCTTAATGGGGGAAATAAATATACATTTGTACAAGTAACATATGACTTCATACTAATATATGTGACTATATCAATGAAATTCACAATATACAACTAAAATTAAATTAAGAGTAATTAGAAACATGAATAGGAAAATAAATGTTAGATATTGAAAAAATTAGTGGTCAAAGAATATATCTAAAATAAGTGTCAATATCAATTTAAAAATAAATTCTTGCATTACTAATGTCCATTTATAATACCCATGCTATATAATGATTCATAAGGGGTAAATATTGGGAGTTTCAAATCATATTTATAATCAATTGCAACCAGTATATCAGAAATTTATAGCACCAAAACATAGAAAACTGTGACCAATCTAATGTGAATAAATGTAAAATACTTTAGAGCTTACCAACAATATTACTACCTGGACCCATGGTCAAAAAAGCATATTTACAGTAATGCAAAGAAAATTTATTACAATAAATCCAAAACTATAATTTATTACATCATTAGGTAAAGAGTAAAATTATTTTTTAGAAATATACAAAGAATTCTTGAATAACTAGAGAAAAAAATTACTATGAGTTGCAGGAAATTTTCCAATATAATCTGAGTTTATTTTTAAAAATAAATGTACAAGTTTAGCTAAAAAAAAAAAAAAAAAAAAATTTGTATTGGGAGGCCGAGGCAGGCAGATCAGGAGGTCAAGAGATGAAGATCATCCTGGCCAAAATGGTGAAACCCCGTCTCTACTAAAAATACAAAAATTAGCCAGGTGTGGTGGTGCGTGCCTGTAGTTCAAGCTACTTGCGAGGCTGATGCAGCAGACTTGCTTAAACCCAGGAGGTGGAGGTTGCAGTGAACTGAGACTGGGCCACTGCACTCCAGCCTGGTGACAGAGCAAGACTCTGCTCTGTCCCCCCAGGCCCCCCACCCCCCCACCCCCCCATCCCCCCACCCCCAT
>NW_026652280.1:18602004-18657406 GCF_009828535.3 Hylobates moloch | reverse complement strand
CCCCGCCCCCACCGCACAAACAAAAAAATTGTAAAGACTTTTAAGGTAAAAAATTTCGTAAGGACTTTTAAGGTAGGAGTTAAAAAGTATCAAGAATTAAAAAGTATTATAAAGATATACTAATTAAAATAGTAATACATTTGCTTATGAATAATGGAATATATTAAAGAAAACAAATTTCATAAAAAGGATTTTATAAGTCAGGAAAGAGTGAGGATTGGCCTGGCGCATTGGCTCAGGCTTGTAATCCCAACACTTTGTGAGGCCAAGGGAGGCGGATCACGAGGTCAGGAGATCAAGACCATCCTGGCTAACACGGTGAAACCCCATCTTTACTAAAAAGACAAACAATTAGCCGGGCATGGTGGCAGGCGCTTGTAGTCCCAGCTACTAGGGAGGCTGAGGCAGGAGAATGGCGTGAACCTGGGAGGTGGAGCTTGTGAGCAGAGATTGTGCCACTGCACTCCAGCCTGGGCGACAGAGCAAGACTCCATCTCAAAAAAAAAGAGTGGGGATTATTTTACATGAAATATATATGCATAATGCATATATAATATATATAGCAAGACTATTTACTATTCAATAAATCAATAAATACACAAATATACAAATAGAATAATAAGCTTATGTCTCCTGGTGAACAATTTGGAGAAAAGATAAAATAATTTCTGCACAGTAAATGTTACATGTAAAATATGAAATCCTAAAAGAAATAGAAGAACACATAGATGGCTCTTTAACAAATTTAAAGGCAGAAATCATAATTAGTAACATAAAATAACCTTACATTTTAGAGCTTCCTTAGTTTTATTTACTCAAATGGGTTAAACATGTAAAGAAACCAAAAAGCAAATTATAATTTGATATAAATATTTACAACCTGTGACAGAAATGGCAAAGTAGACCTTTGTCAAATGAAAAGAAACAAGACATGAATCCCAATGGTGGGAAAACATTTGACAAAATGTACTGACAGAAAATTCACAAAAGAAGAAATACAAATTATAAATTACTATTTGAAGAACATTTTTACTCATTAAAAGCAAAATGAGCATTTAAAGTGACTCAAGATCAGACAGCTTCTTGTATATTTATAAAAATATTAATTCTCCCTATTTCCTCCATCCTATAAAATATTATTATTTGCCTGGGGCCAAATGTTTAATATATTTAGAAAGGATATTTGCACATGGCTTTTTGCAAATCAAAACCTTACATATACTGTGCCTTCCTTTATAAATGCATTTTTCCTCTCAAAAACAATAGTGCCAGTAACAATTACTTGTGAAAAGTTTAAAACAGAACAATGTGACATAGAATTTTACACTGGAGCGCAATTTTGTGTACTTTTTTATGACAATTGTGTAAGATCTAATATATATACAGATACATAGATCAATCTTGAAATGTGCTTTAATGTATGTTCTTTTACCCTTTTTTGAAAATATATATTAAAATAAAGTCTGATTTCAACTTAATCAGGGCCACATAATGAATGTTAAATGACATGAGCACACAGGGCAAACAGAAATATTTTTGTTATGACCAATCGTTTAAAATGCTCAATTAGCAGGGCATGGTGGCAGGCACCTATAATCCTAGCTACCTGGGAGGGTCAGGTGGGAGGATCACTTGAGCCTGTTAGTTCAACTCTAGCCTGGGCAACATAGTGAAACCCCAACTCTTTTTTTTTTTTTCTTAAAGGCTCTATTAGGTACCCGTTCAAATTATTAATTTTCCCTGCGATAAACATATGTTTCCATGTAAATTTAATTTCACGTGTCAATTTAAAAATTAAGGCAGCATTTATCCCCATTGAACAAGGGAGAATCAAAAATATTCCCTAAATAGAACTATTACTTCTCATCTTCAGGTGAAACAGGCACTGCATCTACTTATTACACATTTGTGCCAAACAATTTTCTGAACCTCCTCATGCGCTTACACTTGATCTGAGGCCATCAGCCAGCATGGTGAGGTTTTCTGCACCCAGTCATTAGGAAACAGCTGCTTGAGTATCAGCATCAAGAAGAAGTGGACTAATTCAAGAGCAAAATTAAAATATCGTTTTCAAAGAACATTCCTGCATCTGGAGATACTTTCCATGTCTGCCAATCTGAAGTAACCCACGAGAAACATAATTTGTATTCATAGCTTTTTTAATTTTTATATTTTCCTATTTATTGTCTATTTCTCTAAAGAAGCCTATGAGCCCCAAGAAGGGAGCATAAACGGTCCTGTTTAATACTGACAGTGCTTAAGACATCACAGGGGCTCAATTAATATTTAATTGAATGAATGAATTTTCAGTTACAGTGTGGAATGAAAATTCACTTATGGATGATATACCACAGTCGGTCAGAAGCATTTGAAAAAATTGAGCCACCACGATACAGGCTATCAACTGGAATTTAATAGATTGCTAGACTAGATCCAGTTCATACTGCTGACTAAGTTGTTTCACTCTTTCCATGTAATTTGATGGGCAATATTTAGCTAACTACTGATACACTTGATACGGAACTACTGGCACTGCCAAAACTCCAGATCGAAAGTTTGTCAATTAAGTTCACAGCTTTGGAAAGGTCTCTTCGCTTCTATTGCCTTATTAAAAACTTCCAATGAAATCCAGTCACTTTACTTGAGATGTCCCACAAAACAACTTTTCATGACAAAATTAGTTTGGAAAACTTATATTAAAAAGCTATATCTTAGAGATACTCAATTCATGCTAACATATTAAAGAACTTTGGAAACTCAGAAAAAATGATTTTTAATTTTTGCTAACTTCAAATCACTCAAAAATTATTTGGACACCAATCCTTTTTCTTTCAAAATCTCTTAAAATCTTTAGAGTGCTGGCAAATATTTTTCAATGATCCTGGACTGCGTAGTCTTTTGATTCTTTCAAAGAGTTTTCATATACCTTGAGAATATACCACAGGCAGGTCAGAAGTACTTGAAAATTTTGACAAAATGAGGTAGTTTTATTTATATTAATAACTAATAAGTAGAACAAAATAGCACATTTAATAAAGAAGATATTTGCCTTTTATGAATGTCATTAAAACATTTTCTAAATTCGGCAATATAACAAAAACTTTTAATAAATTCAAATAAATCATAAGGAAACAGTCCATAATTTATAATAATATGAAACAACACTACAAATTCATGACAAAAATTGAGAGGAAAGCACTTTAACCTGAAACTTGGAAATATGGGTGGAAAATCATCGACGGATGGGGAAAAATAAAAGACTGTGAGGCCGTTTTTGCCACCTCTGCTTCCCTGGTGTCTCACCACCCA
The DNA here is from genome assembly GCF_009828535.3 of Hylobates moloch. Lineage (NCBI taxonomy): Eukaryota > Metazoa > Chordata > Mammalia > Primates > Hylobatidae > Hylobates > Hylobates moloch. The sequence goes on along the minus strand of NW_026652280.1, from coordinate 18,654,097 downwards.
TGCCTCTTTCACACAGGACAGGCAGGCTGCCTGCCTGAAGAGTCATCGTCCCCACCCTGGGCTCAGCTCGCACCCCTCTCTGTATCCCCCAGCGAGCCAGTGAGGCTGCAGATTACCTGCTGTAAGGAGAGGAACCATTCTGGCCAGTTCGAACCATCAGAATATCAGCAATATTGATGAGAATGAACCAACGCCTTTATAACAGCAACAAATAAATATAAATAAAATTTTTTGAATAAAAGTATAAAAATTACACAATATGGAAAATGGCTAAAACTATGCTCACAAAAGAATCTGGAAACTTAAAAAGAATTTGTTTTTTAAAAAAGGAAGTAAGTACTCCACATAAGAAGTTTGAAGAAGAATAAGCAAAATCAACCAAGATATACTGGCAGGAGAGAAATAAGAAATATACAAGCAGAAATTAATAAAGCAAAACAATAACTTTTATAAATATATGCAGAACTTGGTTCTTTGAAAAAATAAACATGAACTTAAAAATACAGGAAAAAGCACAAAATCACAAAATTATAATTGGTAATGAGAATGAATCATAGCAAGCAAATTAAAATCATCTGTCTCAACTCTATGGAAATGTATTTTAAAACCTGAAGTGCATGATGGTCCAGGAAAATATAAGATATCAGAAAAAGGAAAGGATGATTATGTTAAAACAATAGATGTCTTTTGTTAGATATTCTAAGTTTATAGGCACACTATAGATTTCTTGATATCGTTTGGGTGATTTTCAAAGTTTTAAAAATTTGGAAAGTAACAGAAAATAAACTATGGTATCAATAATGTTTCTTCAACTGGTAAATGAATACAATCACATCAGAATTCATTTTAAAACCATGGCTTAACTCCTAGCCAATATGATAGCCTACAGAAGCAATTGAGAGGCATAACATAGAAATAATTTGAAAGTAATGATATGGTGGAATTAGTGTTGCCTTAATTAAAAGACCAAATGCCAGCTCAAAATTTCCTTCCCATGGCATTATTTCCTGATTCACTGGGCTGTTACTCTTACTCTTCAGTGCTCTACAGTCAGCATCTATTTTAGCACTGAACACTCCGTACTGTAATTATGCACTTTTATGTGTGTCTCAGACACTTTCCCTTGATGTTGGTGACTGTCTTCTTTAATTCTGTATTCCAGGGACCTGCCACAAAATCTGACTCTTTATAATCAATGGCCACTGAATTCATTAATTCATTTATTCATTCAACCAATATCTTTTTTTAAATATTTATTTTTAACAGCTTATTGGGGTATAAATAATGCACAAAGAACTTCATGTATTTAATGTGTATAATTTGATGAGTTTGGACATATGGAAACACCTATGATGTCATCACTGCAATCAAGGTAATAGACATATCTGACACCTCCAAAAGTTTCTGTTCATTTGTATTTGTTTTTCTTTTATTTTGTGGTAAGAACACTTAACATGAGGCCTACCCTCTTAACACACTCTTTGAAGTACACAATACCATGATGTTAACTATAGGCACTATTTTGTACAGCAGATACTTTGAACATATTCATCTAGAACAACTGAAACTTTCTACCCATTGACAAACTCCCTATTTTCCCCACCCCCAACCCCTGGCAACTTCAATGAGTCTGACTATTTTAGATGCCTCATGTAAGTGGAATCACATAGTATTTGTCCTTCTGTGACTGGGTTTTATTTCACTTGATATAATGTCCTCCAGGTTTATCCATGCCATCTGTGACAACAAACCCCTTTTGAATTTCAACTTTGGCTAATGAAAAAACCATTAGCCAAAGCTTGATCCCCAGTTCACACATTTCTGGGCAGTTCTGTGTCCAGAGCCTTGTGGTCAGATAGTTCTTTGTTCCAGTTCTTTCTGTGCCAAAGTAAGGGACACTTTGGGGAACCTTGGTGATATGGTTAGGCTCTGTGTCCCCATCCAAATCTTATCTTGAATTGTAATCCCCACAGTCCTCTCACGTTGAGGGCAGAACAGGTGGAGATAATTGCATCATGGGGATGGTTTCCCCCATGCTATTCTCATGATAGTGAGTGAGGTCTCACAAGATCAGATGGTTTTATATGGGGCTTCTTCCTTTGCTAGACACTCCGTCTTGCTGCCCTCTGAAGAAGGTGCCTGCTTGTTCTTTGCCTTCCACCGTGATTTTAAGTTTCCTAAGAACCTCCCCCTGCTCCCCACCCAGCAATGCAGAACTATGAGTCAATTAAATCCCTTTCCTTTCTAAATTACCCAGTCTCAGGTATTTCTTCATAGCAGTGTGAGAACAGACTAGTACACATGGTCACCTGAGAAACAGAGCTCAGAGTTATTTGGGGAAAGGTGTTCATCAGAACTCCAAAAAGATTAGAAGATTATCACATCTATCATGACATTGTTAGTTACATAAAAGGGAAAGGAGTATGGTCTAGTCTGTGGTCAAAATCTCCTCCAAGGAATGGCCAACATCTGAAGATAATAGAACAGCCTCAGAGGATGAACAGAACTCCAAAAAGATTAGAAGATTATCACATCTATCATGACGTGGTTACATAAAAGGGAAAGGAGTCTGGTCTAGGTCTCTTGTCAAGACCACCTCCAAGGAATGGCCAACATCTGAAGGTAATAGAACGGCCTCAGAAGGAATCTCCTCAAGATTGGCGATGCTTATTCGTCCACCAGGAGTTTTGCCTTTTTGCATAATAACTAATATTTTTATAAAAACAAAATGCCATTATCAATATGGCTCACTTAGTCTGTCAAAAAGAGGGATGAACTCAAAAGTCCAATTTGCTTTTTCAGGGGAGGATTTCACAAGGGCATGAGCAGTGCAGTGGCAATGTAACTCCCTCAGCCCTCCAGTTACTATTTCCTACAGCCCCAGGATTAGAAATAATTTTTAAAAACGTATCACCTAGATTGTGCACAGAGTGAATACGTTTCTACAAGTCTATAGCCTCAGTTATGAGGAATGTCACTGATTCCTTAAACTCCTTTATCCAACTGGTCCAATATCCTTCCTAATTGGGGGCCCTCTAACCATACCAGAGCTCCACGTGGTTCATTAGCAAAACGACAAAACCCTACAAGAAATGTTCTTTCCAAAGTTCTGCTTAAAGCTGGAGCTGAGCCCAATGGCTCACTGTTATTCTAAGTGAAAGGAACACAAGGAAGCCATCAATCTTGAGATTGTGGAGCTATTTGAGCTGCCCAGGAAGCTAATGCCAGTGGAACAAAATGGCATTTCCACAAAGATCTAGTCAATGCCCCCTTACCATTTCTTTCATCCTTCCTTTTATTCTTCAATTCCTGCCATCTCCTGGGTTTATCAGAAAGTTCCTCATGCAAAAGAAAAAATAAATATATAATACTTTTATTGTTTTATTCATTTCATCCTAAAATACTTCCTGAGATAGAAGTTTAATTTTGTAAAAAAGTAAAAGTAACCCTAATATAGAAAAATACTACATCTTAAACAGTCACATTTCTGGAAAAAGAAAGTACTCACTAAATATTTGTTAGGCAAATGTATATTAATTTTTTTGTGAATTCATCTGAGCCCTTTATTCAGCCTTAAATAAGTGAACAAAAACAAATTTCTCTAAACTTGCCTGATATTTAAATGCTATATTTATTTGTTTGAGTGAAAAAAAAAAGATAATGAGTATGAAACTTGTAATCACCAACTAAGCTAAATTTGTAGGGCATATTGCCCAGAGACTACTTTATTTCACTTTGGGAATTAACCCCAGCTTAGCTGCTACCAGGAGGCATCACTGAGGGTAGCATAAAACTCTAATTGAACCTTTCTCTATGAAGGTTAACTGAGAAAACTATGAAAATATACTATCCAGCTGTGGGGCTTGATTTTTTTTCAGAAAAATAAACTCTCTAATTACTAAATTATGTAATATATATAAAAATTCAGTATATACATTTACATCTAATATTAAGAAAATGTCAGTTGAAGCAAAATAATAAAAGCTAATATCAAAGTTGAAAACTGTCATTTTGAAACTTGTACTATGGGTAAAAGCTATCTACAGTATGTTATAAAGAGATCACCATGGGCTCCTAGGAACTCCAGGTTTGTTCCTTTTCTCAAATTTTTTCTTTCCACCCATTGGAGAAAACTCCTGTCTCTGCCCAGACCCACACTGCATACTGGTTCCTGGCTCTCTTTTTAGAACTAGTCCCAGGGTATGTGAGGTGTGTGCAGGTTTATTGGTTCAGCCCACTCCAAATTTCTACAAATCCAGGATTCTGTTCTCCAATCAGACACCACTGAGGACTTTGACTGGCAGCTCATCTAATCACAGTGCAGGCTTTATCTGTTGCAGAGCTCTACATTTGTTCCTGAGCTGGTACAGATGCCTGGACACATTGAGCATAAAATATCTTCTCTAAGTTGAGTTTTACCTCGCAAAAACTAAGCAAAGGATCTATAAAGATCATAACACTAAATGCCTTTTATTTTCCTGGGACTTCCTTTTTCTTCATAAGGGCTTCATAGACAGGACACAGCCAGCCCTCCTGTCATTTGTAAGCAACCCTTAACCCCTATACTCTTTATTAACCTCTCCTGCCTGATCAGGGCAATAACTTCATTATTTGACAAGCATTCAGAAAACATCAAAGGGTCATTGCTTTTTAACTCTAGGACTTTTAAGCGTTTGACCATTTGTACATTTTTAACACAAAAACACAGTTTTATGAAAATGGCTTTCTTCCGGTGTGAGGGAGCTTATCTGATAGGCAAATAAAAAGGGTGATCTCCAAAGAACGACCTTGTGTTCTATTTTAGTCCATTTTTTGTTGCTATAACAGAATGCCTGAGGTTGAGTAATTTATAAAAAAGAGAAATTTATTTATCACAATTCTAGAGGCTAAGAAGGCCAAAACCGAGGGGCCAGCCTTGGGTGAGGGCCTTCTTTTTATGTCATCCCATGATGGAAATTGAGAGGGGGTGTGTGTGAGAGAGAGAGTGAGAAGGGGGCTGAACTCCACTTTTATAAGGAAGCTCCTCCCACAAAAACAGCATTAATCAACTCATGAGGGGATCACCTCTATGACCCAAACACCTCCCATTAGGCTCCATCATCTGAACACTTCCACAGTGGGGATCAAGTTTCTAACATGGCCGGGCGCGGTGGCTCACGCTTGTAATCCCAGCACTTTGGGAGGCCAAGGCGGGCGGATCACGAGGTCAGGAGATCCAGACCACAGTGAAACCCCGTCTCTACTAAAAATACAAAAAGAAAATTAGCCGGGCGTGGTGGCAGGCGCCTGTAGTCCCAGCTACTCAGAGAGGCTGAGGCAGGAGAATGGCGTGAACCCGGGAGGCGGAGCTTGCAGTGAGCCAAGATTGCGCCACTGCACTCCAGCCTGGGTGACAGAGTGAGACTCCGTTTCAAAAAAAAAAAAAAAAAGTTTCTAACACATGAACTTTAGGAGACACATTTAAACCCTAGTATGCTCCATAACAATGAGCGACCGTAGCTTAGAGAGACTCACTTTGCAGTTCAAAAGCTTTTCAAATTTACGTGTTTTGTCTCAAATCATGTATTGTTTGCTCCCTCGCTATTGTAGTTTTGTGACTTTTTCCATTACACAAGGCTTAAGGGGTTAATATCTCCATAATTTCTTTCTTGACAGAGTCTCACTTTGTCACCCAGGGTGGGGTACAGTAATGCGACCATGGCTCATTACAGCCTCAACTTCCCTAGCTCAAGCGATCCTCCTGCCTAGCCTCTAAGTAGCTAGGATAATAGATGCATGCCACCACACCTGGCTAATTTTTGTATTTTTTGTAGAGATGGGTTTTCACCATGTTGCCTAGGTTGGTCTCAAACTCCTGAGCTCAAGCAATCCACTTGCCTCAGCCTCCGAAAGTGTTGGCTTTACAGGCATGAGCCACTGCACTCGGCCCTCATAGTTTCTTTATTAATTTGTTTTGCTTAAGGAAAAATAAGTGCTTAAACTATATGGTATAAAATTTGTCTGTCTTGCAGTTGCAATTGTCTTGTTAGGATAGCAAATTATAAAAGCATGTGTAAGAAGAAAAACATTTGCTAGCCAAGTTCTAAGAGATGGGGCTCTAGTCCTGATTTTCTAGTGCCTTAACTTTTGGTATTACTCCAACCACTTACTTGCTAATTTTTGTCTCATTTTTCTTATGTAATGTTAGACTAGGTTGTCACTAAAAAAACCTTAATCACAATAGTCTATGAAACTCTAATATTAGCAAATACCTTTATAGTAAAAGCAAATTATTTGTTAAGTTATATTAACTTTTTTTCATACTACTATTTAATCTCATGGTGTGACGGGCTTATTCTTTGCTGTTACACTGAAAAGTTTGGCTTCTCCTTGGTCCACTAAGGAATGCATGTATTGGACATTCAATAAGTAAATGTTGATGAAAGAGAGGAAAAAGGAAGAGAGAGAAAGAGAAGAATGCAAGAAAGTATGTAAACCAGCAGGCTTTCTCTCCAAAGCTGTGAGCATCTCCTAACTCATTAAACTGCAAGGCACAGACCAAATTATGTTCTGCCCCAGGAAACTCACAACTTTACAACTTGTTTTCATTGGCACAGAATAGCCCCCACACTCTTGATCCTGGTATTTCTTTTCTCTCTTAAAATTATGGGAGTCATGTTTTCCTTCCAATACTGGTTCTCCTCTGTGCTCTTAAGCCCCGCAGTTATTCAGTATAATTGACTGCATGACAACTTGAGATAGAAGTAACGTGAGGTCAGCAATCTGAGTCACATATCAAACTAAGAAGGTATTATGGGACAAATCACATTTTAATCAGTTGGAGCTTAGATAAATGCAGGAATATTGATAGCATTTATGGTCTGTAAAACAGCCTGCGGTGTGACAGAGCAATAGCACTTTGAAATATAGGCAGTGGATGTTAATTAACGGTAGATCATAATGGAACTCCTGTGGTAGTACATGATGCCCATGTGAAATCTCTAATAATTTATAATGCTTGATGTGATCCCATAGCATGTGACAAGAAGTGTGATTATTTGTAGCTCTGCTTGATCTGCAGCATAAAATTTACTTTAGAAGCAATGGGCAATGTTGCTAATACACACCCCCCTCTTGCTAACACAGGCGTGTTCCTTCAAAGATGCACTTCATCTCTTCCAGAATCAAGATATGGCTTCAAGTGCTTAAATGAAATGTAATTCTACAGTGAATAAATATTATCTCACAGGAAATACATAAATACTTCTTTTTTCCAGGAAACAGGGAGTGGAAAGTAGTTTCTTAGTTACTAGTTCATAGCTGTGTGGTCTCAGATGCTATGATTTTGAGTCCCTAATGTGCTAATTTTAGACTAATAGCATCCTTGACCTCTAATTGTTCTGTTCCAAACCTGACAGCCATACTGTTCTTTCAGATGCTTCCTGGGGAAGTATGAGAAGAAAGACATAAAAAGAGACTTTTACTAGCAAACTAAACAATTTAAGGATACTTAGCCCCACTCTCAAAATTTATGAAAGCCTTTAAATTTCAAGAGTAGAAGAAGCGTGCCACACATTAATGATACATTTCCTCTGCATTATTAAAGTGTTTCCACCAGTGTTATGTTAGGTGAGTGACAAATGTGTCAAAAAAAATGCTAATTGGATTCAACTGGTCTTGTTTTTCCCGCTAATTTGTACCCACAAATTAACTCTTGTTAATCTACTTGTAAATATCAGTTGCAAAAATATGAGAAGTAAATGAACAGCCCTCAAGCAAATGATGCATGCTTTTTCCAGAACCATCTTTCCATTTCCTGGCCCACTTATCCTTCCACTGAAGTAGGAGCCTGAGAATGAGGGACAGAGAATTTCAGCTGGAGTGAAGGGCTTCATTTGTCTCTTTCTATGCAAAACCAACAGACCCTTAGACCATGAAGCCAAATACAAATTTCTTTCTTTTGAAAATATCACAGGAGCAGCTGTTCCTCAGCTATTTTGAGTGGATTTTCTGAGAACAGCTTGTAGCTGCAATATTGTATATGGTAGATGGTTGGCAAGAACCTGGCTGTGGGAGGGGAGTAAGTAAAACCTAACAACCAGTGTAAGCTACAGTAACTAACAAATGAGGTCCAGGGATGGGGAGAAGGGACATGCCCCCAAATGGAAAGGGATGGATAAGAAGGTACAATTAGCCCAATGGCAAAAAAGGCTAGCATTATTTTATTTATCTAATTTGAACTTAATCCTCCTAATTTGTTAGCATAATTTTAAGGGACAAAAGGAAGAGATTGGAGGTAAGGACAAAAGAAAGAATCACAAAGAGTAAAGGAAGAGAAATAACTTCAGATGGAAGTGAAAATTCAGGCTGCAGTGAGGCAGCAGGTAACAGCCTCTTTGCCTTCCCACTGGGTTTGATGACAGCTCAGCAGAGCAGGAGTCTGCTTATTGGTTGCATGCTGGCTTGCACATCATATCTCTGGCTAAGAGCTAACGTGTTTTGGGGCCCCTGATCTGGGTCATAGAATATCATCCCTGTGTGCAACAAGGAAGCATAGTCAGCTTGTGGATTCTGAGAGAATAGCCAGAGTGTCATCAGAACATCATCAGCATCTGAAGTCAAGCTGGGACAACAGAGATTCTGAACCAAAGAGGTTCCCAGCAGAAGCTTTTTGACATATCCCAAAAGATCCTTGATGTATCACACACTGGAGTAGCCAAGACCTCCCCACTCAGTCATCCCTACATTGTCAAAGCTCTGGAGCTTGGGCTGCTAGAAAATATATTCATGACAACCTTATGTGTTAGTCCCCAAATCCTGTGTTTTCATTAAAACACCCACTCTCCAGATCTCAGGCACTTGTCATCTGAACATCTCAAATCCAGCTTTGACCTGGATCTTCTTATAAAGAGGCCTTGGTGCTTATAATTGTTTCATTTCATTTCATCTCAAAAATTTACAAATAAATAACTCTCTGGCTCTTGACTCTGTCTTTGACATTTGCTTTTTATTAACTCCTCATGCTTATCCTTATCTGTGTCTTTGGCCACATGTAGAAATTAAATTTTAAAAAATAATTTGATAAGTTTCATAGGGCAAATAAGAGTCCTCCAGTTTTCTAAAAATTTTGAAACAGTTATGTATAACTTATCTCAAATTAATGCATTTCCAAAAGGCATAGAAGACTTGTTCCTAGTGAACTCTTAGTGACTTTCCATGCTTTGGAAGTTTGAAGGTGTGAGGGTGTTTTGGTTATCATAATCGTTATGGCCACTCTGAGAATTTAATTTAAGAGTCATGGATACTTGATGTCCTGAAATGAACTTGCAGTCCTGCCCAACTGAAGCATTGCCCCTAACTCTTCAAGATATCCAGATATTTTACAGGACATTCTTAGAGATGAAATGCTTGTTTATAATTTACTAAAGCTATAATGTGACTGTTTTAAGCACAAGCACAAGATTTTCTTGTGTGGGTTTAACACAAATGGGCTATTCTAGGAATGCAACATTTGTGTAAATAGAGAAGAGATTGTATTTTCTTTGGACATTTACCAGGAGTTGATTACAATTTTGTAAAACCACAACATCCCTGGAAATGCCGCTCATAAAATCTGAGCTGCAATGCAGTTCACCTATACCCAACTGCATCTGTAGCAATCACATTCATGGTAAATGCTTGACTGCCTCCTCGGCTCTCCCAGTGTAGTCATGTCCATGAATCTGCACCTTTGAAACATAAGTGATGCTATTACAAATTACTTTGATTTCTATTTTAAACAGAATTCCAATTCCAATTTAAAATAGAGTATTATGGAGATCAACTGTATAGTTAGGTTATGCTAGCTATGAATTGCATATCAGGATTAAAGAAGATATATTAAAATAATAATTTTATATTTTTTTAAAAAAGAGGAATTAGGTGTGAGAATATTGAGAAGCACAGCACCAGAACAATCTCTGAACAAATTAAGGAGTCAAGTGTATTGTTACAAGTTTGCTGTTTCAGATCTAATATTTTCACTGCAATCTATATGTAGATATTCCACCTGTTGCATCACTAAATTTGTTGACTTCCAGTCTCTTTCCCCTGACACACTTATCAGGTGAAGTAAGTTAAAGGAGGGCACTCCAGGAAGAAGGCCATGTAAGCTGCTCTAAACAGGAAAGTGAGTATTCATCTTTCTCAGTCCTAAGTTCCCGATTTTAGGAATTTTTTTTCTCTCCAAACTGCAAGGGCTAATGAAAGGACTAGAAGGCAATTTGAATCTATGGCTCCATCATTCATTAATATAGATAGGACCAGACTAGAGCTTGGACTTGAATCAGTTGGAGAATCAGCCCGATCAGCAGTGCCACAAGCATCTCCCCTTCTTTAACTCCCGATAAGGGAGGAGACCACCCCTCACACATTGTCTTATGCCCAATTTTTGCCTCCAAAGAAAGAAGAAGTAAAATCTAAAAGGCAGAAATGAAATCCACAGGCAGACCACCCAGCGCCGCGCCCTGGGCCTGGTAGTTAAAGATTGACCCCTGACGTAACCGGTTATGTTATCTATAGATTCCAGACACTCTACGGAAAAGCACTGTGAAAATCCCTGTCCTGTTCTGTTTCATTCAGATTACTGGTGCCTGCAGCTCCCAGTCACATACCCTTTGCTTGCTCAATCCATCACAACCCTCTCAAGCAAACCCCCTTAGAATTGTGAGCCCTTAAAAGAGACAGGAATTGCTCACTTGGGGAGCTCGGCTCTTGAGACAGGAGTCTTGCCGATGCTCTCAGCCGAATAAACTACTTCCTTCTTTAACTTGGTGTCTGAGGGGTTTTGTCTGCAGCTTGTCCTGCTATACCTTGTGCACAGATTCCTGCTAACATTTTCATACCTGAGACTTATTCTTCCTCCTGTGACTTGATTCTTGGTCTGCAACACAAATATCTCCCTCCTGCCTCCTTCGATTCTTCCCTAAAGTGAATCCCACTAGACAAATTACAGATTTATTATTAGTTATTCTCTACTCCATCTGCATGAAGTTTTTCTTACTATGATGTGACTATCACAAGGCGGAGAGCCTATTTCTTGGACCTCCATGGTGAGGTATGCTCCACGTGACTCTGATCAGAATCTTTTATTTAGTTTGATGCCTACTGATCTCTTTGCCACTGACTTATACTCAGGTTCCAACACTTTGCTCTTGTGCTTTACTTCTGCCTCCCCAAGGTCTGACTGATCTGAGAAACCTTTCTGGAATATAATAATTTAACTCCTCCTGTGGCTACTGTTTAAAATTTAACGCTTTGCCCCTCCTCCAAAAACTCCCCTTCCTGGTGAGTAGATAATTCTTGCTGTTAGATGATTAGATCACCTAAATCAAAATAAAATGCTTTCCTTTTCCTTTAATAGGGTGGACATATTGACACAAACACTCAAAGGTGTGATTCTTATGGTAAATAAGTTCCTATAGTGAAATGCATGCACTAGACATGTAGCAATTAAAACCAGTTATAAACCTTCCCATACTCTGACTCAATTAGTTCTAAGTAATGTGTTATATTTGGCTTCTTATATAGAATTTTTTACAGAAGTAAAACTGAATTGATCAATTGGTACTTGTTTCTTGTACTCTTTGCATTTATGTTAATCATTACAAATCAATATATTGACATTTCTATTTCTAAGTAAATCTTTTGTAAGTTTAGCTGCCTTATTCCATTCCCTAGGTCCAATTAATTCTGGATACACTAGCAAAATAAAATTTATAGATAAGCAAAATTGGGAATCAGACCATAGATCTATAGATCAAGGTTCTCACCTTCAAAACTATGTAAACAACTAACTTCCAAAGGAAGGGCATCAAACTCCCCAGAGACTGTATGCTGTAATAGAGGAAACTTAAAACACAGTCTTCCAATACCTGGAATCGAATTCTTTCCTTGACACTTATTGCTATATGACACTGAAGAACTAAGTGTTATTGAAATAGGCTAGGACTTATTTTAAATGCTTAACAGCCATATACATGCTCACACACATTTTAACTTGGTATTTACTATTTTAAATTCTTAGAAGGTACATGCACCCTACTGTTTGCACTAATATGAATGGGCTTTGTTACCAAGGCCCCAGTTTTTAAAACTAAGGAAATGTATAAGTAAAAGATACATAACAAGGGCTTATTCTTTGGATTATATTCCACTAACTCCTATGCTACCCTGGGATGCCAACTGCTATTACGATGGAGAAAAACAATCTTAGATATTTTGTTTATGTCTACGGTACAACAAATGGCTAACTTCATTACCATGCCCGCCTTCTTACTTCCTATGAATTAGAATAGTGATTGCATGATACCCTAGGGCTTGCCCATGAACATAAGGCCTATAGGCCATTTTTGCGCAGCAGCTGCTATACTCCCCCACTTCAGCAGAAACTATAAATGCGACCTATATGGAAACATCTACCCTAACTACTAGGGGCACTAGCACAAGAGATTCGTGCTCTATACTTTAGCTGACTTCCAGTGCACCAGAGTCTTTTTTTATTATTTTCATGGTGGGCAATACAGAGGCCTGATGCTGGCCCATGGAGGGCCATGACAAGAAGAGAGGGATGCCAGGTGACACTCAAGAGTCTACCAAGCCACCGCAAGCTATGCTAGATTTCTGCTTGAAACGTGTAAAACTTTTAGTTAAAAGTAATAAACCTTTTTTATTGTTTAAGTAACAGAGAGTTGGTATTATTGTGTTTACTTTTGGCAAATCCTTAGATCTTGGGATAGAAGGAATTGATCAAATACTGTCAACAATTTTGGGTCTTCATTTTTGCAGAAATACCCTTAAGACTCCTCAGTTAAAACAGGTATAAGATTCTCAATCTTATAAGGTTGCTGTGAAAGTGAAACATAACATATATCAAGGAATTTTTACCTAATAGAAATTCAAGACATGATAGTTTTTAAACACATTACAAATCAGAACTAGCCAGGACTTAGTGAGGGGAAATCTGTGATTCATTCCAACAGCCATATACTTGTGAATAACGTTCGTTTGTTGCTAAGTTTGCATCGTGGGGACTTTTCAGACTATTCAGATAAGAGACTATTCAGATAAGACAAATTATAAGTTTCTTGTGAAACATAATTTTCTACATTCACAAATCTAGCATATTTTGCTATATTGAAGAAAACTTCCAAAAAATTGATGACACATGAGAGCTTATATTTCAAATTGGGTTAGAATAAATGGAATTCGTGATATTCCGTGGTAATAAAATTGCTATACTATTGAGCTAATACATATTTGGGCCATCTTTTAACAGATTTAATAGACTATCAGAATGTAGGAAGGAATATATTTTGAACCATGTGGCTTTAACAATTGTGTACAATTCACAAAAGAGTGTCTAGGTAAATGTTGAACTTCTCTCTACTAGTTCATCATATTTATCGATCTTTAGCATTTACAAAAAAGAAAGAAAGAAAGAAACTTCAGTAAGCAAATCCTGTGCATATATATACCAAACCCATGCAAAGAAACAGATGTTGGTTACTTTGTTATGATTGTTTTAAGACAAGCTTTCATTAGAAATATAGGGGAAAATCCTGCAGTGGGCAATCCCTAAGGAAACAGCATTAAACTCTGGCCAGAACTGTAATATGAGGTCCATCAATCTGTGAAACCTTTATGTTGTGCCATATCTAAAGGTGAGAACTTTTTAAAAAATGTCCTTGAAGAAGGATTTTAGGATAAGACACCTTCTTTTGGGGAAGATTGAAATACAAAAGAACTCATCTCAGATCTTACACATTGCTTATGTTTTAAAAAGAGAAAAATTAGAAATAAACTAGACTCTTCACCCACCACAACAACTCTTAAAAAGGATCCTCATTTTCAGTAATGTTAGAAATAGGACAGCCTGACATGCATAATGAAAGGCAGAACAAACTATGAAGAGATACAATAGGTGAATGCTAAGAGACTGAGAAGGAACCCATTTATTTTATCCAGAATTAAGTGCAATGTCAGAACAAGAGCCATTCAAATGGATAAATATTGTGAGATAAAAATCTAACGAGATTCAGATATGAGGAATTAAGTAAGGAAATACATTTGGAGATGCATAGTTCTTTGTAATTATAAAAAGTGAAATTTATTTGAGCTGTGCCTTCAGACATATTACATGAAATAATTGTAATATACTAGGGCCATGAAATAAGCTAATGACTTGTTACATTTTTTAAAATGTGTGTAGGAGTAGGGGAGGGCAATAATCAATACTAAAAGGGATGCAAAGAGGGTCGGCAGGACTTGGAAATAAGTGAATCTCCTAATCGATGGAATTAGCCATCTGTATGAAAGAACATAGATATTTTGTAAATACATGTTGTAGAAAATTCTACGAAAACACAAAATCAAACAAGATAATAAAAGGAGCATAATGAGTTCCAGCTAAGGGAACTGGAAAAATTTCCCAAATTCCTCTACTTTTTAAATACAGTTTTTTTTTTTACACAAAGTTTGGGATAAATGCCGGATGAAATCTAGAAAAAAGATGGTGCCACAGAACAAGGGTTGGTTAGTCTGTCTTTGATACACATTTGGAGAGGAGACATGAACTTGGGGACTCAAGCATTTGATGAGTCACCACAAGTAACAAAGCCATTATAATCTTCCAAATAACTTTTTGCTTTGCCTTCAGGTTTAGCATTACACTTCTGGCTACAATTGCCCTCTTATATAGACAGAGATACAATACCTAACCAATGTAAACATATTTCTAGCCCACTGGCATTTATTTTTCTCATTATTTATAAACTACATGGATTCTGGTTAAAAGGGAAACAGTCTTGTTTAATTTAAAATGTTTTCAAATGTATTAATAAATTTTAATGTAATTATGACTACAGACAATGTTGACTTAGAATTTCTCATTATTTATAAACTACATGGATTCTGGTTAAAAGGGAAACAAGATTGTTTCCACAGACCAATGTCCAGAAGTTGTTTATTTTTAATAAATAATAAATAAATAAATAAAAATTTAAAGACAAACAAAAATAGTGCAAGAAGCGCATGATTAAATGACAAATTAATTGTAAGGGTATGATGCGGAAAGTAAGATTTAAAATATTCAGTACGAACTTGGAAAGTTTGAGAGGATATAATTTACAGTTTAATTTCTCCTTGGGATACACTAAAGGTAAATTATGGAATGCAGGAGAGTATAGTTACACGGATATATTGCATAGTGGTGGAGTCTGGGCTTTAGTGTAACCATGAGGCAGATACTGTACATTGCATTTAATAAGCCATTTCTTATCTCTCATCTCCCTACCATTCTCCCACCCTTCCAAATCACCAGTGTCTATTATTCCACAATCTATGTGCACTTGTACACATTCTTTAGCTCCCAGTTACAAGTGAGAACTTGTGATATTTGACTTTCTGTTTCTGAGTTATTTCTCTTAAGGTAACGGCCTCCAGTTCCATCCATGTTGCTACAGAAGATATGATTTCATTCTTTTTTTATAGCTGAGTTTTATTTCATTGTATATACATACTTATACCACATTTTCTTTATCCAATCATCTGTTAATGGACACTTAGGTTGACTCCATATCTTTGCTATTGTGAATAGCACCATAGTGCTACAGTGAAAATACTAGTGCAGGTACCTTTTTGATACCCAGTAGTGGGATTGCTGGATTGAATGGGAGATCTTTCTTTGAGAAAGCTTCATACTGTTTTCCATAGAGGTTTTACAAACTTACACTCCCATCAACATTGTATAAGCATTTCTTTGCTTCTGCATCCTCGCCAACCTCTGTAGTTTTTTGAATTTTTAATAATAACCGTTTTGACTGGTGGGAGATGGTATCTCATTGCAGTTTTAATTTGCATTTCTCTAATGATCAATGATGTTGAGCATTTTTCCATGTGCTTTTTGGCCATTTCTATGTCTTCTTTTGAAAAATGTCTGTTCGGTTGGTGTTCTTTTCTTTTTTTAAAAAAATGGGTTTATTTGGTGGTTGTGGTGGTGGTGGTGGTTGTTGAGTTGTCTGAGATTTTTGTAGATTCTGGATATTAATCCCTTGTCAGATGTATAGTTTGAAATATTTTCTCCCATTGTGCAGGTTGTCTGTTCACTGTGTTATTTCTTTTGCTGTGCAGAAGCTTTGTTAGTTTAATTAAGTCCCATTTGTCTATTTTTGTTTTTGTTGTTTTTTGTTGTTTGTGCTTTTGAAGTCTTAATCATGAATTCTTTGCACAGACCAATGTCCAGAAAAGTTTTCTCGAAGTTTTCTTCTAGTATTTTTATAGTTTCAGGTCTTATATTTAAGTCTTTAATCCATCTTGAGTTGATATTTTAATCTTTTAAATAAAATTTAAAATTAAATAACAGTATTTTATATTTATGTACATAGTTACTATTTCCAAAACTCTCCATGTATAAATCCACATTTCCATCTGATATTACTTTCAGTCTGAATATTTTTTTACATTTCTTTTAAAAAAAGTCTGCTTGCCACCAATTCACTCAACTTTTGTTAGTCTGAAAAAGTCTTTTATTTCACCCTCATTTAAAAAATATATTTTTCCCAAGTTTATAATTCTAGACTGACAATTTGTTTTCTGTTAGCATTTAGTGGATGTCATTCCACTCAATTCTGGTTTGCACAGTTTCTGTCTGAAATCAACCCGGTAGTCCCATAGACAGTTGTTTTTGGATATACAGAAATTAACCTTCCTGGTCTTAAAGCTTAAAACATACATATATATATATATTTTTTTGAGACAGAGTCTTACTTTTGTCGCCCAGCCTGGAGTGCAGTGGCACGATCTTGGCTCACCGCAACTGCTGCCTCCCCGCAACTGCTGCCTCCCGGGTTCAAACTATTCTCCTACCTCAGCCTCCTGAGTAGCTGGGATTACAGGTGCCCACCACAACGCCTGGCTAATTTTTGTACTTTTAATAGAGACAGGGTTTCACCATGTTGGCCAGGCTGGTGTCGAACTCCTGACCCAGGTGATCCACCTGCCTCGGCCTCCCAAAATGTTGGGATTACAGGTGTGAGCCACCACACCAGGCCAACTTATATTTGTCCTATCTGAGTTCCTTCCTCAGGAAAGAATTCCTTAGGCCTCTCAAAAAGTATCAAATTATCAAAAAGTGTCAAATAACTGAAACTCACCAGGTTACCACATCCAGACAATGAGATGTGGAAAGCATCATTCATCATGATTGCTTCCTTGCCCCTCCCTAGTTCCTGTTTTCTTACACATTGTTGCATTTCTTCCCTGCTATATGAACCCCTAGTTTTAGTGGGTCAGGGAGATGGATTTGAGGCTGATTTTCCATCTCCTTTACTGCAGCACCTGATTAAAGCCTTCTCCCTTGACATTACTCATAGTCTCAGTCATTGGCTTTCTGTGTGGTAAGCATCAGGACCTAGCCTGAACCCCTAGTGTCTTGGTAACATGTTGAGAAATCTGTGGAATCTGTTCTTATGTATTGTGTCTTATTTTGTTTGGCTGTTTTTAAGATTGTTTATCATTGGTTTTCATTAATTTGATTATTATATGCCTTAATGCATCTGTCTTTGTGTTTTTCCTGATTGATTTGTTAAACTTCCTGAATCAGTGGTTTTATATATTTCAGCAATTTAGAAAAATTTAATAATTATTTCTTAAAATATTTTTTCCTGTTTTGGCTGGTTGCGGTTTCCCCATCTTCCTTTCCTTCTGGAACTACAATTAACAAGTATATTAGACAATTTAGTATTGTTCCTCAGATTATTGTCTCTGATTATTTTCAGCTTTTTTTTTTCCTCTGTGCATCAGGTCTTAAAGTTTCTATTTCTATGTCTTCAAGTTCATTAATACTTTTTTCAGCAATATCTAATGTCTTAACCCTATCCATAAATTTTCACTTCACAGATTTTTTTTTCAATTTTATGTATTTCAGTTCATTCTCCTGTTTATAACTTTAGTATCTCTCCCACTATGTTCATAATTTCCATTATATCCTTGAGCATATTTAAAGTAGAAGTAATAGTCTTTGCTTGCTGATTCCAATCATCTCTTGTCATTTCTGGATCTGTTTCTACTGAGTTTTTTTTCTGATTATTGGTCACATGTTTTGCTTCTTTGAATATCTAGCAGTTTTTATTTGATATTAGACTTTTTTGATTTTACACTGTCAAGAGTCTAGATCTTGTGATTTTCATTTGAAGATTATTGGATTTTGTTTAGCATGACTTTAAGTTACTTGTAGAACAGCCTAATCTTTTTTGAGGTTTGTTTTTTATATTTGTTAGGGTTCATTTAACTAGCCTTTTAACTAGGGCAGGGGTTGGCAAACATTTTCTATAAAGGCAAGATAGTAAATACTTTAGGCCTTGTTGGTCACACAGTTTCTGTTGCAACTACTTAATTCTGCCATTGTAGCTTGAAAACAGCAACACATAACAGATAACACATTAAAAAAATGAATGTGGCTGTGTTCCATTACAATTTTAAGAAAAACAGGTGAAAGGCCACATTGGACCTACAGCCTGTAGTTTGCCAACCCCTGACCTAAGGTTAATTTAGCCCTACTATTACGGATTGACTCTTCTGAGGTTCCTACTAAATATACTGGTTGTTCAACATGATTGTTTAACTTTGCCTGCTCAAAACTCCAATATTCCCTGAGTTTTTGAGATAGCTGAGGATTTTTCAACTTAAGGTTTATCAGTTTTTCTTCTTCTAGACTTCTACATGTGCTCAAAGTCAGCAGAAGTGTGTCTCTGACAGTTAGACCCTTGTTTAAAAGCCTCAACTAAGAAAATCCTCTTTTTTATCAACTTAAAGGCAACAGACTTAGGATCTTCATCGCGTCTGCACCATGTCTTTACCTTTGCCATACAGTGTAGCCTAATCAGAGTGATATCATCTTATTCATCTCCCTTCTTTCCTGGTACACGATGAAAATTCCTTGCCCCAGCTGTAGAATCAGCCATATTTTCAAAGATTTTGGGCTTCTTCTAGTTGGGAATTATATTTAGAATCCAAGATATGAGTGCCAGGCACACTGGTCATTGCTGAGGTGTCAGTGTTTCCAGGACACAACAGGTCAAGGTTTGATGGGAGGAGGAGGTGGTAAGATCTGAAGCTAGGGTTATTGTAAAAGTTGGCAGGCCAGGCAGAGTCACAAAGAGAAGGAGTCTCAGAATACAGGCAACATCATATTCTAGGCATTTTGATACCAACATAGAAAAACAAAGTGTAACAAAGATATGTATCTTCCATTTCACCATTTTTAGTCAACTGAGAAGACAACTTTGGATGTATGCTTTCATACTGTCTGAATCTGAAAAAAATACAAAGTCAGAAACAACTAATTTCAGAGGAAAAAATACTTGACAGGAGAATGACTTTTTTTTGAGACGGAGTCTCGCTCTGTCGCCCAGGCTGGCGCGCAGTGGCGCGATCTTGGCTCACTGCAAGCTCCACCTCCCGGGTTCAGGCCATTCTCCTGCCTCAGCCTCCCGAGTAGCTGGGACTAGAGGCGCCCGCCACCATGCCCAGCTAATTTTTTTGTATTTTTTAGTAGAGACGGGGTTTCACGAGAATGTCTTTTATGTAGACAGAATAAATCTTTTACATGAATCAAAACTTTATATTTGGGATATTTTCTGTCTCTTACATTCTTATATTAAGAAATCACATATTTCATTAAAAAGAGACAAAATCTTTAAGATAGGAGAAGGCAAAATTGCAGAAAACTAGGAGAATAAAGTCTAGAACATACAACGAAGAGTCAACTATGGTAGCAAAACTTCTGTCACCATTACTTTGAAGTTACTGCCACCAATCAGTGTCAGCTATAAATGGTAATAGGAAGTTTCAAAATGTAGATAAAGGAAGTAGTAAAAGAAATGGAAAGTTTGTTGCTTTAGGACTCAATCATAGTTTTGAGTCTGTTTTTCCACTTATATTTTTTTAGTGACTTTTGGTAAGTGATTTAGCCTCTTTGAGTCACAACATTATTACAATGAACATACACACTTGATATAAGCATTAAAATTGATTGTGGGCCAAACACAATGGCTCACACCTGTAATCCCAGCACTTTGGGAGGCCAAGGTGGGCAGATTACCTGAGGTCAGGAGCTTAAGAACAGCCTGGCCAACATGGCGAAACCTGTCTCTACTAAAAATACAAAAATTAGCTGAGCGTGGTGGCAGATGCCTGTAATTCCAGCTACGCGGGAGGCTGAGGCAGGAGAATTGCTTTAACCCAGGAGGCGGAGATTACAATGAGTTGAGATCGCGCCACTGCACCCTAGCCTGGGTGACAAGAGTGAAACTCCGTCTCAAAAAATAAAGTAAAACTTTTTTAAAAAGGTGATTGTGAATCTTAATAGCCTGCAAACAGAGGTGGTCAGTGAATGATGTTACTGTTGATATCAGATACGCCTACTTAGGAAATGTTATGTTGTAGCTTTAATTTTTAAAATAGTAGAAAAGTGATTGACAGGATTTGAGACAAATATGAAATCTGTAGGTATGTCACTGATACAGTCAATTCATTATCAATTCCAGTCAAGGCTTCTAATACATAGACAAAACTGGTATTTGTGCACTAATGTCAAGAAGTGTGACTGAATTGGTGAATGAACAGCTAATCCTACAGCAAGCACTAATATGTTAAGTACTGGAAAAATGTTTCCAAAAACAGCAGGTGTTCTCAGATCAAATACTCTTTCAATGAAAAATTGTGGGAAATAGTCAAAACTAAGGCACAAAAAGAAGTTAATGAATTTGCATTATTATTTATGAAAGAATTGAAAAGTTATGTGAGAATATGATAATGTCAAGTGGTGAATGGCCTGTTTATTTGGACTTAACAAATGTTAGTATAAAAAAATTAAGGAGTTACTACAAAGGAGGAATAGCTGTGAACATCAGAATGTTTGCCACACCATTTCTCACCCTGAAGTAATCTCACTTACAGATCTCAGATACAAAGAAGCAATTTTGCAGAAAGTAAAATTTGTTTGTTCCAATGCTAATTAAGACACCATAGTGTTAAGGAAATGATTGTGATTTTGATTGAGGTCTTGCTACTACTTCATGTCACTTTCATCAATATAAAAATACAATGTCACCCAGTATTATAGCAAGCTAATTAAAACATTTAATTTTCAGTCAAAATTTGTTTAAACATGATGGCCTAAAAGTGCAATAATATTCAAGGCTTCCTGAAATACAGATGTTGTTGTAAAATGCCTTGCCAGCTAGATATCAACTGTACTGACCTAACCAATAAGCACATTACTTGTGACAGCATATAGGAAAATTGTACGAGTTACGGCATAAGTTTAAAAACAGTATTTTCAAAGTTTCCTAATTCCTGCCTTAATAATATTATCAGTTAATTACATTAGGAGATAACTGTGAGACTTGTTTGGAGGGAGGCCTGAAGATTTACCCAGGGAAAAAATGGTTCACAAGGACAGCTCAGGCACACTTAAATTTGCAATGACTTACCCCAAAAATATTTATAGATCTTCCAAAATGTTCAATCCCCAGTTCAAAAAATACATTGGGCACATTTATAGGATAAATTGAGGTATCTTACAAAGGGTGTATGATGCAATGGGGGAGATAGATACTTTTTATCTAAATGAATATTCATTTCTCTGAGATTTTTAAAGCTCTGAACTAAAATTTAGCTAGTTTCTCCAAAATTTAGCTTTGGTTTGAAGTAATGAGAAATGAAATCAGGCTGACTCATCTTTCATCATGCTTCTCCATCTGTCCTTTTCCTTCAGACCCAACTGTCTATAGTTTGGGCTCATACCTGGATGCCTGCAGTCCTGAGAGAGAAAATTTCCAGGAGTTCTTAGCACACGGGTTTTGAAGACAAAGACACAGATGAGTCATTTAAGGTGGAAGTACGTGAGGAGAGAAGCCGACCCAGAAATCAGCCTCAAAGACGGCCAACATTTCTGTTAGAGAAGATGATTTTAGCAAAAGAAGCTACGAAGAAGCAGCTTTAAAGGCAGGTAGAAAGAGGAAATACTTGGAAAATTAACTGAAACATCAAAAAGAAATTGAGAAATATTCACAGGGTTTGATTCCATGAAAATTTTTTGTTCGATGTTCGAGACAGAAAGCAAACGGAAATGTTTGAAAAGTGAAATGCTGGTGAAAAACGAAGAACGTGTATGTACAACTCTTTTCAGGGACTATGATGGAAGGAGAGGCCCAAGGGAGTGGATGTAAGATGTCAAAGATATTAAAGCGTGTTTGAATGATCAGGGAAAGTTGAAATGCAGAGGAGGATGAAGGTTTCATTTTAGGGAGAAGATAACACACAGGGCGCACCTGAGAAGGCAGGATCAGGTGGGATCTTAAGTATGCGTGAAAGGATTTCCTTTTGACAGGAGGCACATGACATCAATTAAAACAGCAAGAGAGAAAGAGGCAGATGCAAGTGAGTATGTAGATTTAAGAAAGGTTTTCCAGTTAAAAAATCTCCTTGCTCTATCAATACCCTTTAATTAGTTACTTCAGACTTCAGTCACTCAAAGACTCCAAATATGGGTTAATTTTTAAAAAATCATACGTTGCATTTTCATGTAAATATACTAATCTAGCTGGAAAAAAGTACCTACTGTAATTCTCTTCTTCCCATTTATTTTCCATGCCACCTCCTAGCTGAATTTAATCATTCTAAAGGTGTAAGTCAAACACTTCTCCATCAATGGTCTCCTTTGCCTGTACAGAAATCTTTGCAAAGCACTTACTGTGTTGAGAAGTGATTATATGCTATAGGTTATTGTGAGCAGAATTACACTCTTTTGTTTTGTTCTGTTTTTGTTTTTGTTTTTGAGACGGAGTCTTGCTCTGTCGCCCAGGCTGGAGTGCAGTGGCACAATCTCAGCTCACTGTAGCCTCTGCCTCCTGGGTTCCAGTGATTCTCCTGCCTCAGCCTCCCAGGTAGCTGGAATTACAGGCATGCACCAACACACCTGGCTCATTTTTGTATTTTTAATAGAGACAGTGTTTCACCACGTTGCCCAGGCTGGTCTGAACTCCTGACCTCAGGTGATCTGCCCGCTTCTGCCTCCCAAATTGTTGGGATTACAAGTATGAGCCACCATGCCCAGCCCACTATTTGTTTTAGAGCATGGATAGGTAGGAAGCCAGAAAGACCAGCCCTTTGAAGAGCTAGTGATCACCTGGAATCCATTGCAGTGTTCCAGACAGGGGGAAAAACCTGCTTCAACTAAGGAAAGGAGAATAGTAGAAGTGACTGGACTTTAGACGCATTCAGAAATTGTATTCAACATGGTGATATTTGTTAAGAATTGATTGCGGGGCATGTGAGAGAAAGAGTAAAGATTACACACCAGGGGCCTGTCAGGGAGTGGGGGACTAGGGGAGGGATAGCATTAGGAGAAATACCTAACGTAGATGATGGGTTGATGGGTGAAGCAAACCACCATAGCATATGTATATCTATGTAACAAACCTGCACATTCTGCACATGTATCCCAGAACTTAAAGTATAATAAATACAAGCAAACAAACAAAAGATCATGCAGAGGTTTCTGATTTGCAGTTTGGAAAGCTAGTGTTACCCATCAATATGTACTATGTGAAGAAGAGTTAGGAAAGATAATTAATTCAGTTTGGGCCATGGCATCTTGTGGTTCCTGTGATGTATGCCCAGGAAGGGCCTGGCAATAGAGGTGAGAAATCCAGGGGGAGGACAGATTGGGAATTATCACCATCTACTGTTTAATTAATTCACATCTGTAGATATGAATATGTTCACCCAAAAACAGAATGTAAAGTGAGTAGAGAGCTGAGAGGGAGTTAACGACATAGAAGAATAAAAAAGATCCCTGGAAGGAAAATATGAATAAACACTCAGACATGGGAGGAGAATGAGGAATAATGTCAGAAAAATCGTGGGATATAATAAAAGGATAGCCTAATTTGGAGTTAGAATGTATGTCAGTTATCATTTTATTGCCTCTCAGATCCAAATATACCTTTTAATATATGCTCTGTGATAAACAACATAATTCCTTTAATTGTGTCTCCTTTCAAGTGAGCGTGATGTTTTGCTTTTCAGTAAAGTGCACTGGAGAAACATTGCAAAACTAAAGGGCTCTCCTGTCTTCTTTCTACAGGAGCTAGAGGTGGGCTATGTCCACCTGAAGGCATCCAGAGAAGCGTACCCAACCACAGGCCCCAACTGTTGTCCCTATGAGACTTTGCAGCTTCAGCCTAGAGGTAACCTCTCTGTTGCCCCCTCTACCTGGAAACCAAAGTCCTACTCTCTGAGCATCTCCCAGCATCACCAGCTCCAGAACTCCCAGAGCACACTTTGCCACCAGTTGCCAGTCAGCTACCTGCTCCCTCCTGTATACTCTGAGGAGTGGATGTATTTGTTTTCTTTTTTGTTTTTTTTTTTTTGAGACAGAGTCTCGCTGTCGCCCAGGCTGGAGTGCAGTGGCGCGATCTCGGCTCACTGCAAGCTCCGCCCCCCGGGGGTTCACGCCATTCTCCTGCCTCAGCCTCTCCGAGTAGCTGGGACTACAGGCGCCCGCCACCATGCCCGGCTAATTTTTTGTATTTTTAGTAGAGACGGGGTTTCACCATGGTCTCGATCTCCTGACCTCGTGATCCGCCCACCTCGGCCTCCCAAAGTTCTGGGATTACAGGCGTGAGCCACCGTGCCCGGCCGATGTATTTGTTTTCTATTCCAACTGTAACAAATTACCACAAACTTAGTGGTCTGAAACACAAATTTACTATCCTAAATTTCTGTAAGTTGAAATCCAATATATCTCACTGGACTGAAATCAAGATGGCAACAGGGCTGATTTCCCTGTCTGGAATCTGCAGGTAGAATCCCTTTTCTTGCCTTTTCTAGCTTCTGGAACCTTCCCACATTCCTTGGGTCATGGCTCCTTTCTCTTCAAAAGCAGCAAAGTTGCATCTCTCTGACAATTCTCCTGTAGTCATAGCTCTCTCTAGCTACAGGTGAGAAAGTGGCACTTCTTAAGAATCTGTTATTATAATGGATCCATCTGGAAAAATCCAGATAATCTCTCCATCTCATGGTCCTTAATTTCATCATATCTGCAAGTGCTTTTTGTCATGTATGGTAACAAATTCACAGGTTATGGAAATTAGGATGTGGACATCTTCAGGGGGCCTTTATTCTTCCTACCACGGTAGGTAATTGCTCACCCAGTAACTCCAGACTAGCTCTGGCTAAAGAAGCAAACTTCTTTGCTATCTGGTGTAATAAACTCTATTTCTCCCAGAGAAATCTGAACTGCTTCCAAATTGTCCTTTTGTTGCTTTTGTTGGTGGTGGTGGTGGTTTTTTTTGTTGTTGTTGTTTTGAGTCTCACTCTGTCACCCAGGCTGGAGTGCAATGGCGCAATTTCGGCTCACCACAACCTTCACCTCCCGTGTTCAAGCGATTCTCCTGCCTCAGCCTCCCGAGTAGCTGGGATTACAGGCATGCACCACGATGCCCGGCTAATTTTTATATTTTTAGTAGAGATGGCATTTCACCATGTTGGTCAGACTAGTCTCAAACTCCTGACTTCGTGATCCACCCCCCTAGGCCTCACAAAGTGCTGGGATTATAGACATGAGCCACTGCGCCCAGCCCCAAATTGTCCTTTTTAAGGCACTTTCTCTCAGGATGCCATATAGAGTTTACTTTAATTTTTTTTATTTTACTCTTTTATCATAGTCAATTGTTCTTTGTATCAAATTCCTCCTGTTTAACCTACTGTGTTGTTTCTATCTCCTGACTGGACCTGGAATTGTGACAGCTTATCCGAATGCATTTTCCAAAAGTAATCTATGAAAGGAAAACATGTACTAAAACTATAACATGAGCCATGGGAGAAGAATCAAGGGTTTTTGTCTGGTTTGTTTTGGCTTGGGGAAAAATTAGCAATTGAGTAAACTGAAGGAAAGAATCAATACAGAAGTAGGATGAAGGTACTAGAAAAAGAAATACTGTCTTCAAGATGGGAGAGGCTAGAATCTATCCTAGAGACTGAAAATGCTGGTTATCAAATCATGAGAGGCTTCTTTACAATTCTAATTTCCAAGGCCTACACTCAGCGATTCTAATTAAGTTTTTCTCGGGTAAAGCTCAAACATCAGTTTATTTGATGGCTAGCAGTAGGGAGGCAAGAACAGGGGTAGGCAGATGTGTAGACATAGGAAGCTAACATGTTAATAAGATTCCCTATGATTAATGCAATTTTGTTTCTGAGAAATTCAAGGCAATATTATATGTTAACAATGAGGCATGGATTGTAAAAGGGCTTTGGACATTTAATGACCCCCAATATGACACATGTATACAACTCATCGTATAATAATATCGGTTCAAAGAATCATAAAACATGTTTTCTGGCCTCTCAAGAAACTTGCTCTTTAGTTGGGAGACTGGACAAAATAATAAAAATATGAATAATACCATGGGTAATATATTTAAGTTTCTAGGAAATTGTAAAGGCAATGAAAACAATTGGAGTTTAAAAGAAACGACATTGGTTTGAGTGATGAACAAAGATTTTAAGATATGGAATTTAATCTAATCTGAAAAGATGTTTCACAAAAAATGGAGGCAAATATTCTTGATGATGAAATGGACATGCACCTCATTTAAGAGTTTCGGAACAGATTTGCCTAGCTAGAGTAGAAGGCTTTAAAGAGACAAATGAAAGAGGTTGAATACATGGTTTAGGTCAGATTTAGTTTTTATAGAGGAGCCAAATGAAATATATTAAGGGAGAATGTGGGTACCACAGTAAGGAATTTGGGCCTTATTCTGTGGCTGATAAAAAGCCACTTAAGTGTATATATTTGGCATCCTCTTACCTGCCTTCTGCAACTCTAGTCAGTGCACTGAAAATTGCCCAGGCAGCCTCACTGTGGGGTCCTAGTGACAAGAAGCATTGTCATGAGTACATAATTAAGCAGAACATGTTCCTGAATACAAAATGTATACTCATGATCTCATAGGTCAAAATTCAATGGAAACACTTTAGTATAATTAAAGCTTATCGTAATATGAAGAGTGTTTTGGAATATCACATAACTTTCTCACCTTTCTTGGTATAGTGTAGGTTTTGTTATTTGGTTTTGTGTGTGATTTTATATTCTTCCTTCAGGTATTTCACAAATAATATATCCATGAAGCTTATACTAGCACCATCAAAAAGTTAAATGGGTACAACCACAGCATTGAGGTTAGTCCAGCTTTTCCCAGACTTTCAGGAAATCATAGATTTTTACCCCAGTCTTTTAAGAGAGGACTCTTGATTTTCCTATCAAGAACAAATCTTGGTGGGTTACCCAAAGAATCAACCTTGAAATAGAAGAAAAAAAAACACAGGGTATTTATGTTAAAGAGAAAAGTCCAACCCACATGCTATGAACTGAATGCTTGTGTCCACTCAAAATGTGTATGTGGAAACCTTAATCCTAATGTGATGCTAGTGTTTGGAAATGAGTCCTTTGGGAGGTAATTAGGTGATGAGTGTAGAACCCTTATGATGAGATTAGTGCCTACACGCAAAGAGACACGAGAGAGCTTGTTTCCTCTTTTTCTGCTCTCTGCCAACTGAGGACACAGCAAGAAGAAGGCCATCTACAAAACACGAAGAGGATTGTATTAGGGTTCTCTAGAGGGACAGAACTAATGGAATAGATACATATATACGTATACATATAAAGGGGAGTTTATTAAGTATTAACTCACATGATCACAAGGTCCCACAATGGCCATCCGCAAGCTGAGGAGCAAGGAGAGCGAGTGTGAGTCCCAAAACTGAAGAACTTGGAGTCCGATGTTCGAGGGCAGGAAGCATCCAGCCTGGGAGAAAGATGTAGGCTGGGAGGTTAGGCCAGTCGCTCTCTTCACATTTTTCTGCCTGCTTATATTCTAACCGCACTGGCAGCTGATTAGATTGTGCCCACCCAGATTAAATGTAGGCTGCCTTTCCCAGTCCACTGACTCAAATGTTAATCTCCTTTGGCAACACCCTCACAGACACACCCAGGATCAATACTTTGTATCCTTCAATCCAACCAAGTTGACACTCAGTATAAACCATGACAAGGCCCCTCACCATAATCACACTATTCCTTGATCTTGGACTGCAGAACTGTGAGAAATAAATTTCCATTTTTTAAGTTACCCAGTCTATGGTAATTTGTTACAGCAGCCTGAACTAAGACATCTCAGAAAAAAACAAACAGAAAAAACAACTCTTCTAGGTGTGGGGTAGGGAGATAGAGTGGAGAGGAAGGACAAGGAGATTTGAAGTGGAAGGATCATGCCTACAACCAAGGATTAATTCCTAATTGGAATAGAATGAAAATTGCCAAACAAGTTTGAGTGAATCTAAGAACATCAGCCTGATGTCTCTTTTTCTCAGTCATAAACTGGGA
Organism: Hylobates moloch; assembly: GCF_009828535.3. Classification (NCBI taxonomy): domain Eukaryota; kingdom Metazoa; phylum Chordata; class Mammalia; order Primates; family Hylobatidae; genus Hylobates; species Hylobates moloch. The sequence continues at coordinate 18,625,629 of NW_026652280.1, read as the reverse complement.
GGAGTGAAAGCTTGCCAGAGGAGACCTACATTCCCAGCATTACATCCAACTGTTGTGGAAAGGGAAGAGGAGAAATGGTTGACTTGGGGTCTGGATGAGTGAACCTGGAACCAGCTTCACCTCTCTGGGTCTGTGTAAGAGCAGTAAACCAAACACCAGGGTGTGCTTACCCCTGAGAGAACACATATGTTTTCCAAGGTTAGCAATATTTGAAGGTTTATTTTAAGTGAAATTAATTTCCAGATGTTCAACTTCCAGATGTACTCCTTCCAAAATTTGATTTGCTTGAGAACTCACTCTCTCTCTTTAGACAATAGTCCTTCCATTTTACAAAATAAGAATATATTCTTTGGTGTGGTACCCTGGATGTAAAAAGCATGGGACACAAAATAAAGAGACAGTTGTGATTCTTGGTTTATCTGTTGAGAGAGTGAATATCTCTACCTAACTGGATTTAAATATTTATCTTGAAAATCAGATGATTATCTAGTCTTTAGGTTTCCGTAATAACTCAATTATGGTCTATGGTGCTGTCAACTACTAAATCATTAAAACTACTTTTGGTTATAGATCATTGTGTTAAATTTGGTGTATAACCAAGGAAGACAAAACAATTGAATGACATTGTTATAAAACAACTGCCATTCTCATAAACTTATGTATGTGGACAAGATTTTTGGGTATTTATATCTGTAAACATTTTTAAATGAATAAATTTGATTATTAGCTTTTTTCATTCAGTAGTAATATTCAACTATGAATTCTTGAAATAATTGGAAAAAATTCCTCATCTCTCTCGTAATGGGATAGATTTTCAATAAAGTTTTACCTTTTTATTTAATGAATATGCATCCAATTTTAAAATATATTTGAATTATTTGGATTAACTGAATACTAATAATAGAACTGATAAATATAAAGAAATAATTTTTCAAATTTTAAGCATTTTTAACATTAAAATTTTTAAGCATATTTACAACATGCTTACAGAAAAAAATCTTTATAGAAAAGCATGGTAGAGAAAATCAGTTAGATTTTACATGCAAGTATGCTTTACATAAAAAACAACACACAACCTCAATATCAGAAAGCAGTAAGGATCTATTTGCTCATCTGGAGCAGCTAGAGTTTGGCTTGGTGATTCTGCTTATGTTGGCTGGTCTTGCTCATCCATCTGTGATGCCTGGATGTTGACTGATCTAGGCTCAGACAGCTGGGGACACTCAGCTCTGCTTCAGGTGTCTTTTATTCTTTAAGAGACTAACTCTGGCAGAAGCATAATAGAGAGGGCAAACCAAATCATTCAAGAGCTTCCTAAGCCTCTGCTCATCTCACATTTGCCAACGTCGCATTGGCCAAAGCAAGTCACAGATTAATCTCAGAGTCAAAATGGGAAGGTAGTACAAAGTTACATGGCAATGGATGGGGAAAGCTTTAGGGCCACTTTGGTACCCTACCACAGGGCGGTAACTAAAAGAAATTAAAGCACTAAAATATATAAGAACAAATTCTATAGGAAAAATAAAGGGAAAATATGAACTCAGGAAAAAAGGAACAAAAATAGAATTTATGACTTTCAGTGAAGGGCTTGTTCAATGTTTCTAATATGGATGACAGTGGATATCAAATTATTACGAATTTAAATTGCATTGGGTATATTTTAAAAAGCGATACAGCAGTTCTATTTTAAAATGGCAATATTTACAACATGTTAAAATCATATCCTTTGAAACTATTAAAACTTATGAGGAAACTAAACTAAAAATGTATGAGTAGTGACTAGATCTCCAAAATTATTTCAGGAGATATGTGAGCAAAATAATTTGAATGCCACTGATACTGAATTTTCAGAACTCAGAGAAAGGAGGGAATTATGGAATTTCTAAAAAACTTGTGAATTGGAAGAAGGCTGGTTCAGGAAGAAGGCTCATCACATTTGGGAACCTCAAAACAAGGGGCAATGCTGTCAGCAAACCCAATATGGGACTTGTGGTAAGGCACAGCCCAGTTTTTCGTGAGAACTTGAATATAAGACTTCTTTGTCCTGTGGATAATTCCTATAAAAACATTCTAGGCCTGGAGGGGCACGGTGGCTCATGCCTATAATCCCAGCACTTTGGGAGACCAAGGCAGGTGGATCACAAGGTCAAGAGATCGAGACCATCCTGGCCAGCATGGTGAAACCATGTCTCTACTAAAAATACAAAAATTAGTTGGGCGTGGTGGCACGTGCCTGTAGTCCTGGCTACTCGGGAGGCTGAGACAGGAGAATCACTTGAACCTGGCAGGCAGAGGTTGCACCGAGATCGTGCCTCTGCACTCCAGCCTGGCAACAGATTGAAACTCCATCTCAAAAAAAAAAAATTCTAGGCCTGTGGGACAGCTAGAAATCCAACACCAGAAATTCCTGAATTAGACCATAGATCTGAGGAGATAACTCATAGGTGATTATAGAATTAGAGATTGAGATAAAGAGTATATGACACAACCTCACAGATTGGGAGCAGAGAAAAGTCAAATATAAGAAAGTTTATCATGAAGCCATGTCCTTCTAAGATTAAGAATTATCAGAAGTATCATTTGCCAAATCTTAAGCCAAATTTCAGATCATTTCACTTCAGTCATAACAGGGCAGGACACACAGTGAGGAAACAAGCCAGGCCATAGTAGACACAATGAGGACCGAGACTAATGGCCATAAACCAGCAGGAATAGCAACCAGATGTTAGTGCTAGAACCAGATACACAGCCACCCATGAGGTTTTTCTAGATTCCATCTGTGTTATTTTGTCTCAAAAAAATCAAGATTAAATAATATAGGGATATCAAATTAATATATCTTAGGATAATAGTCATATATCTGCATGAGACATTTCTCAATTTATTATCATCTATAATGTCTAGATCATGGAATTCTTTCATCTACTCATTTTTTGAATGCCTAGCATCTAGCTTTGATGGAAAAACTAAATTATGCAAGTATCAAGATTTAGCACTGCCTGAAGCAAACAAATTAACTAAATGATTTCTCAATTTTCCTTCCAAGTCTTATGATTTAATGAGGTTGTGCAAAAGATGACTAAATACAAAATGTGTGGAAATGTTGTCAACGTTGAGTGTTTTCCTTTAGAGGTGTGGGTGGCTTCTGAGCCTTGATAGCAAGGCAAGTGTGACCTTTTCTGTTGAAATACTGAAACTCACTACATGCATTCATGAGGCATTTACCAAAATCCTTTAGAGCAATTGCTGAGGAGCCTTTGTTGTGAGGTTAGAAAAACAGGATGGAAAACAGTTTGAAGTATTTTCTAGAACTGGCTTGAAGAAAAACCCTAGGAATGGCTGTGCCAGGATAAATAAGTAATGGTCTGTGTCAGTCATGGTCTACTCAGGAGACAGAAATCACAGCAGCTCTTTTAACAGAGAGAATCTAATATGCAGAAGTAAGTAGGTAAAAATATTGTTAACTATATTAACTAGAAAGGTAAAATGAAGATGAAAATGTCAAGACATGTTGGTGGGAGTACCTTCAGCAGCAGCTGCCACATCTAGGGCTGAGCAATTATTTCTGCTCCCTGGTTCCAAGGAGTTGGAGATGAGACCTTTCAGGAGAGGGCACTGGCCAACTGGGGCTGGTGTCCCAGAGGCTGGTTCAGCCAGTGTGATACACATTCCAAATGGGAGTTATCACTGCTTCTTCAAATAACTGCTCCTGTCAAGGTGAAGTTGTAAGACTGTAGTAACATAACACTGATAGGAGCAGGAAACAAACAGGAAAGAATTCAGTTTGCAGGCTCCTCCAGCTTCATGGTCTCCCTCTTGTACCTTTCACTGGCGAAGTCTTGCAAAGCAGAAATGTAGTAGGCAGAGTCTCAACCTCAGCAATGCCAAGTCAAGGATAGATGGATGAGTTCAAAGCAAAAAACCAATAATGTAGGCCAGGCACGGTGGCTCACCCCTATAATCCCATCACTTTGGGAGGCTGAGGCGGGCAGATCACAAGGTCAAGAGTTAGAGACCAGCCTGGCCAACATGGAGAAACCCCGTCTCTACTAAAAATACAAAAATTAGCCGGGTGTGGTGGTGGGTGCCTGTGATGCCAGCTAGTCAGCTACTCAGGAGGCTGAGGCAGGAGAATTGCTTGAACCTGAGAGGCAGGGGATGCACTGTGCTGAGACCATGCCACTGCACTCCAGCCTGGGCAACAGAGCAAGACTCCATCTCAAAAAAAAAAAAATAAGAAGAAAGAAAAAAGAAGGAAGGAAGGAAGGAAGGAAGGAAGGAGAAAAAGAAAAAGAAAAAGAAAGGAAGGAAGGAAGGAAGGAAGGAAGGAAGGAAGGAAGGAAGGAAGGAAGGAAGGAAGGAAAATAGTGTAATAATTGGAATAGCGCAAAAAAATGTAAGGGAGGACAACAATTTGCAAATTTATAGAAGGCAAAGCTATGGAAGTATGTGTCCAAATGATAAATACAAAAATATCAGAATGTGATGGAAATTGTAATTCTCTAACAGTTACATGAAAGTATCTTTGTAAGGAACGTGTAACTGTGGCCTATAAAAAGTACAAGCTGCTGGTGATCAAATATACTCTCTTTATATTTAATCAGAAAAATATATTGGTGCTGAGCAGTGAAATTGTAGAAGATATGAATTCAAAATGTACTTGGGACTCACACTCACTCTTTTGGAAGGAGATGTAAGGGGAATGCTGAATACCCACTTAGCCCTGGCTCTCTGAGCCTGCCTAGTCCAGGAGATATTTGTCTGTTGCTGAACAGCAGTAGGAAACTGAGACTCATTCTGATTGTTCAGGTAAGGCCTTATGAACAAAACTAGCAACACTGAGCCTTTCAGAAGTTGACAGTCCAGCCGCAAAACTTAATGTAAGTTGTACACATGACTCCGGGAGAGAGCTGTGTTATGAGCACATCTGTGATTGCTCCCTTTAGAAGTAACCCATTATCCATCTAGAAACCATGAGAAGGAGCATACACTGGATTTTGTGCTGTGTCTGTTTTCTTTTGCCACCCAGCTGGTGACTCTCTTTCACTTTTCTCTATTGTTCACACCACAACCACATGCCAAATAAGATTATAATCAAGATGAAAACTCAATAATGAATAAGAAAGTGTATTCTAAGAAGATTCATAGACATTCTTTCTAGACTTATGAAGACATCAAAAGTTAAAGATTTAAGAATCTTTCTCAGAATTATAGACATGTGACAAAATTATAGGATTCAAATTCACCGGCCTTTAATCCATAGTATTTTCACTACTTAATGTCACTCTCCCTAACATCAATATAAACAATTGTAACAGCACCATAAGCATGATCCATATCAATTACAATTGTTTTCTTTTTAAATAAGACATCAGCTAAATGGATGTTACCATGACATGGGCCTTTCTATTTCCATTTGGCCCCATACCCATGGTTCAAAGAAAGCCGGCTAAAGGTAACAGGCTAACAGGCTACGTCTTCTGTTGCCATCCCCAGAATCACTGTAATTCAGTTAATAAAAATTGACTTAAAGAATATATACTATCAAGTACAGTTTTAGGTTACAGAGGGAGTAGGAGAACTTTTAATTGATTTTAAAAACTCAAGGTTCTAGAGTGCTGGGCATATGGCAGTTGCTCAGTTAATTAGATTACAAGGATGTAGTCCCTATTACCAAGGAATCCACACACTAATTGAGTCACCATCATGTTGGATAAAGGTGGTCTGTAAAATTTCAAACTGTTACATCAGGAGGTACAAAATAATGACCTAAAATGGAGGAGGAGCACACAAGAGATTTCTGTATCATCCTTACGCAGGAACCAACTTATCTACTCTTTTTTTTCTCAATTGTAATATACAAAATCATTCACACTTACTTGTATAATCAGACACCATAAAACACCTCCCCAAATTATTAGGAACATGTTTATTTAGTTTGATGACAGCTAACGTGACTCCCAAGACAAGCAGCCGACTTTCACATAGACTAAGGTTCACACACAAATCCTGGAATTAGTCTGATGGGGGGACCCACTTACAATAGAGATGGCCTCCATTCGCATTCCCTTACCCAGAGTATTTAGTGGAACAAAATATACTGCAGCCAGGTCGGTGCTTTTTCATGAGAGAAGAATCAACATAGGTTTCTAAGGCCCTGGCAAAATGCAGTGACATGATAGGTTATAAGAGAAAACAGGCTTAGACAAAGAAAGGAAGGAAGAAAATGGGAGCAAGTGACCAGTCACAGAAACCCATTTTATCTTATGTAGTATTGGGTTAGACAGACAGATAGATAGATATAGATAGATAGATAGACAGACAGACAGACAGACAGATGGCATTGTTATAGAAATTAATCATTATATATGAGGTAAATATACCACATCAAATAGATATTCTCAGTATATAATAAAAATAGCAATCATCTTTATTGCTTCTAGCACTCTCTCTTATATTTATTGCTTTTAGCTCTTTCTCTAGTAGGTCAGTGTTGCCCTGAAAATACACAGCAGCCTGAAAAAAGAAAATTTTGCATTTTAAAATACCAGAGTGACACTGGGATTAAAGCTATGCCCATTTATGCCGGCATATCAGATTTGAGCCTCTGTTCTCCAAGAATCAGAACACCTGGGTTTTATCAGCGTCAAAAAGACATCAACAGGTTCTGAAGAGAAGTAGCAATTCAACAATAATTTAAGATTTGATGGCAAGTCAAACTACACAGATTCTCTATCACATAAAAATTCCATGACTGTCTGTAACAAGAGGCCTTGACACTGCTGCTAATCTAGGGATATTCACAAATACACTGGGTTGAATCCTTTACAATCGCTGTCCCGATTCCTGCTTTCAATAAGCTCTTAAATAATTTGTTTATCACTTGAGCCATTTGGTGATAAATGGAGTTCATTCAGTGTGTCCTCTAATTAATTAGTTTGCTTTCTGTGCTATTAATGGAGGCAGAAGTATATCCATTAGCCATTTGGGAGTTCGCCTGCATGCAGCCTTTGAAAAAAGCATGCTTCATATCTGTGGAAGGTGCTGGCTCCTCGTAAAGCTGTTTGGGCTTCAATAGCAAGAAAAAGGTCTTTCCAGGCAATCAGATTTTCCTTTAGTCCAAAAGGGAAAATATATATCCCCCCGGATTGTGCTTTTCTTAAAGTGCCTATAGTTTCATTGCAATTTCCATCCAAGGCAACATGCATTTTGTCAGGCTGTGGTTCAGCCATTAGGTTGCTAATTAAGTTAACAAGTGCTGTGTGCAGCTTAATTTGGCAACAAGCTATCTTGTAGAGTGTTCAATAAGAAAAGCAGCATTTCTGCAATGATTCTGTTTTTAAGCTTGGAATTAAGCTAAAAACCATAATGGTCCTCATGATGGGATGTCTGATGCATGCGTTCAAAATGCAGAAAGTGAGGATATACTATTTCGCATATTGGAAACTCACACCTTTTATTTACAGATTTACTTTACCGTTAGCTGAAATAGGGCTAATTACCTGTGTACATTTTAAATTCATCACAATTCAAATGAAATGTGTTTCTCTAACTTTCTTCTTGCAGCTGTCATTTTGCCCAACTGCAAATTGACTTTTAGTAATGAATTTCCATTGCAGTTGGCTAATTGTGGGTGTGATTTATCCTCTTGTCCTCCATTGATCTCTCTTCCAGATTCTAAAGGCTAAAAAGGAAATGCATTGGTTTATCTAGTCAATAAATATTTATTGAACATCTACTATGTGGCAGACTCTGCATTAGGCTCTAGGGACTCATAAAAAAATGTTCACTGAGTGAGCTCTCAATAGAGGTTCCAAAAGAATAATTGTGTTTTTATTCCCTCAAAAAAAAAAAAACATAGTGTGGGGAGGAATATACCTGGACTAAGACCCTGGAGACTGATGCCTAGGTGTATGATGTATAAATATACTTAAATCTTACCACAGAAAGAAAATTAAACATGCAAGCTGTCTAATTTATCTGGGCCTCAATCACTCATTTGTAAAATGGAAAGCTTGGCCTATTTGTTAAAATCACTTTCAGCAGATTTCTTGAAAAATCCAAATTGCATCACGACCGACCCTCAACCAAATGCTATTTCCTCAACCTGGAGTTTCTTTCTCTCCCTTCCTCATTTCTACACGTTAAAAGACCACTCAATAGGGTATGGAGTCTAGTTAATTGTATTGTACCAATGTCCATTTCCTGGTACCACTGGGGGAAGCTAGATGATGAGTACAGGGGACCTCTCCATGCTATTTTTGCAACTTCTTGTGAATCTATTATTTTAAAATAAAAAGCTTTCTTAAAATGACCAAAATTCACACCTACCTCAAAAATGAAATCAAAACTGCAATCAATCTCTTCTTCTCTTCCCTCTATTGTAACATTCTGACTACATTACAGTAGTTGCAAATTCACCAGTCTCTCTTGATTTTAAACTTTGAGAGCTGGAACTGAATCTTATTTATCTCTGTATCCTCCACAGACTTTAGAATATTTGCTGCTCTAACCCAGGTTCACTTAATTAAATTCAACAAACTAGGTTCAAAACACTGGTTAGAACAGTTCTTTGCATCTCTTATCTCATCAGGGAAGATCTGCCTTACATTCTGCTTTTCCTTTCGTGGCGTTCAACAGAATCTGTATGCACAATGTGTGTAGGCATACTGCTCACATACTCATTTTCTCAAGGTTTCTACCAGTAAAATGTGACTGGTAGTAACACTCACCTGGTTACAAAGGACAAAGAGATTTAATTAACCAGTTATGGCAGAATATAGTATATAAATAAAGGAGCATGAGAGAAATAGGGGTTATGATGTATAAATATTCAGGTCCTGCAAAATCTTTTTCTGGATTTGGTTTCAAATGGAAGAAAATTAAAATAAAGTGCATTTCTATTTGTTTCTGGTGATGCTTTCTGACATCTTGAGCCCCTAACATTAAAACATACATACATAATATAGATATATGGAAATTAACAAGAAGGCACTCCAAAAGGTCATTTCCAACCACCTATGTCTTGTATGTGTTGGTATCAATTGGTAGTAGCAGCTGGAATCAACCATCTGTAACTGCTAAGATAAAGACTGCTATGCCTATATATTTTACTACTTGTTAAATATAGGTAATTGCAAATGATTAATGTGTATTTTCAGTAAAATCTATTGAACTGCCAAAATACCAAACAACTTTAATTCCGCAGCTACTACTGTTTGAGAATATAGGTAAACGATTGAAATAAAAAAAAAATAACATCCAGGACAAAAAAACTGCAAAAGCTAATAAAATTTTTAATTGTTTGTAATGTATGATTTAAAATGGCATTTGCACTTGATTTTTTCCTCTAGGAATAATTGATAGCTGTCTTGAAATATTCCAATCATGTATAAATAGGGAGAATGTAATCATTAACGGTTATTCATTCTCCCAAAACTTGATGTGTATAAATCTACATTCCACTTTATCAAAAACGTAAATAAAACTATAAAAATATTTTACGGTTTGTCTACCTAACTTGAATGTCAGTTAAATTTTAGGCTAGTTTTGTATTAGCATTCTTTTCTATATTCACCTTTGATCTCGGACATATGTTAGGGAAACTTAGGCATCTATTATATATAAAAGTTGCTGATCTGACAAGTAGGACGGTTACAACAAATATGGCCAAGAGAATAAATATAACCGCATCCACCAATCTGCTTACTTCTTTGAATTATTTTGAAGGCCTTGATAAAATGAAGAAGCTACCATGCTGGATGTGTTCAAACACAATATGGATTTTAGTTTTGTGAATTAAGACTGATATGAACTCATACTAGAAAGCTAAAGAATTAAAATTGAATGTCCATCTATATGCAATATTAATAGGCAACAGAAGGCATAATGTGAGTCCTACCATTGCAAGTGGTTATTTATATAGGAGTTATTAGTTGTCTGAAGAGCTGTCATGAAAGTCACAAACTATGTTATTGTTGTAGTAGGCAGAATATATCCCTAACAAGATGTCCATGCCTAGGCCGGGTGCAGGGGCTCACACCTGTAATCCCAGCACTTTGAAAGGCCTAGGCGGGTGGATCACCTGAAGTCAAGAGTTCAACACCAGTCTGGCCACCATGGTGAAACCCCATTTCTACTAAAGAAATACAAAAATTAGACAGGCGTGGTGGCATGCCCCTGTAATTCCAGCAACTCGGGAGGCTGAGGCTGGAGAATTGCTTGAATCCTGGAGGCAGAGGTTGCAGTGAGCCAAGATCATGTCACTGAATTCCAGCCTGGGCGATGACAGAGTGAGACTCTGTCTCAACAACAACAACAACAACAACAACAACAACAACAACAACAAGATGTCCATGCCTCAATCTGCAGAACCTGTGAATGAATGTATTATATGTAAGGAGGAATTAAAATTTTCATTTTCTAATCAGCTGACTGCAAAATAAGGAGAATCATCAGCGGAACTGATCATATGGTTTTTGTCCTTCATCGTATTGATATGATGTATCACACTGATTCATTTGCATATGTTGAACCATCCTTGCATCCCTGGGATAAATCCCACATTGAATGATGAATGATCTTTTTAATGAATTGTTAAATTCAGTTTGCTTGCATTTTGTTGAGGATTTTTGCATCAATATCCATCAGAAATATTGGCCTGTAGTTTTAAGTTTTTTGTCTGGGTTTGGTATTGGCAATATTGGCCTTGTAGGATGAGTTTGGGAGTGTTCCCTCCTCCTCTATATTTTGGACTACTTTGAGTAATTTTGGTATTAGTTCTATAAATGTTTGGTAGAATTCAGCAGTGAGGCCATGAGGTCCCTAGGCTTTTCTTTTATGGCTTCCATCTCATTTACTTGTCTTCTCTGTGCAGGTTTTGGATTTCTTTATGGTTCAATCTTTGTAAGTTGTATGTGTCTAGAAATTTACCCACTTCCTCTATATTTTCCAATTGGTTGGGATACAGTTGTTCATAGAAGCCACTAATGATCCTTTAGATTTCTGCACTATCAGTTGTCATCTCTCCTTTTTCATCTCTGATTTTTATTTGGGTTTCTCCCTTTCTTACTTAGCCTGGCTAAAGGTTGTCAATTTTATTTATCTTTTCCAAAAAAACAAACTTTTCATTTTATTGATCTTTTGTATAGTTTTCTTCATTTCAAATTATTTTATTTCTGCTCTATTATTATTTATTTTCTTCTACTAATTTGGGGTTTGGTTTGCTCTTGCTTTTCTAGATCTTTAAGATGCATCATTAGGTTTTTTATCTGTTTTATTAGCTTCTTAATAAATCTTGGCCTCTGTTATGATAAGTTCCTACTTTTCTTCAGAAACAGTGTTTTGGCCCTTTGCTCTTCTATATAAATTTTATTTTTAAAACATTTTAATAAAGTTTGTTGTATGTACTTAAGGTATACAGTATGATATTATGGAATTTATACAGATTGTATAATGTTTACTATAGTGAAGCAAATTAACATATTCATTATCTCACACTCATCCATTGTGTAAGGTAAGAGTGGCTAAAATCTGCTCAGTTAGCAAAATGTTGGATACATTTTTTTACATATTTGACCATTTTTATGTGTTCTTTTGAGAAATGTATATTCAGGTCCTCTGCCCATTTCTTAATTTGGTTATTTAATTTTCTGCTGTTGTGTAAGTTATTTGTAAATTTTGGATATTACCCCCTTATCAGGTATATGGTTTGCAAATATTTTTTCCCAATCTGTAGATTGCCTTTTCATTTTGTTGATTGTTTCTTTTGCTGTGCAGAAGCTATTTCGTCTGATGTGGTTTCACTTATTTATTTTGCTTTTGTGGCCTGAGCTTTTGGTGTGATACCCAAAAAAATCATTGCCAAGGCCAATGTCAAAGCCTTTCACCTATTTTTTTTAGGTTTTTTTTTTTTTTTTTTTTTTTTTTTTTGAGAAGGAGTCCCGCTCTGTCACCCAGGCTGGAGTGCAGTGGCGTGATCTCTGCTCGCTGCAAGCTCCGCCTCCCAGGTTCATGCCATTATGCCATTCTCCTGCCTCAGCCTCCTGAGTAGCTGGGACTACAGGTGCCCACCACCACGCCTGGCTAATTTTCTTTGTATTTTTAGTAGAGACGGGGTTTCACCATGTTAGCCAGGATTGGCTTGATCTCCTGACCTTGTGATCTGCCCGCCTCAGCCTCCCAAAGTTCTGGGATTACAGGCGTGAGCCATGGTGCCCGGCCTATGTTTAGATTTTTAATTTATTTATCTTATTGTTTGTAGTATAAAAATTCAATTTCAATAACATGTTATTAAGTCAAAAAACTGTTTAGATTTTGATTGTAAATTTATTGACCCTATAGCTCAATTCAGTAAGAACTCATATATTCACATATTCAGTGTTCCTGTGTGTGATCATAATAGCCCTTGAAGAATTTTTGTGTTTAAAGTATTTTTTATCATTTCCCTACAAATTTCTTACATTTCCTTTGTTTACTTATCCCTAATTGTATTTAATACTCTCTGATAATATTATATCTGTTATCTTCTCTTTAATTGTTAAGCACTTTATTGCTGGGTATAGAAGTTCAACTGATTTTTAAATTTAATTTTATATCTAACTCTCTTGGGGAAAATATTTTTGTAATTTCTAATGATTTGTTTGTAGAATCTTTTGGATCATCAAAAAAAATTCTATCATCTAGAAATAATAATGCAGTTATACCTCAGTATACAGAAGAGGATTTTTCCAGGACCCCTATGATACCAAAATCCATACATAGTCAAGTATCCCAGTTGGCCCTTCAGAATCCACAAATGGAAAAGCCGGCCCTCAGTATACCCAAGTTTTGCATCCTCAAATACTATATTTTCGGTCCACATTTGATTGAAAAACATCCGTGTGTAGGTGGATGCACACAGGTCAATCTGATGTTGCTCAAGGGTCAACTGGATTTTAATTTCCTCCATTTCACTCCTTACTCCTCTAATTCCTTTTTCTTGTTTTCATTATACTATTTGGGGTTGCCGTTAGAAGTAATGAGTGGACATCTTGTGTCATTCCTTCTTTTAAAGAATATGATTTAATGTTTCTTCATTTAGGGTGATATTTGCTCAGATTTGTTATAAATGATATGCTTATCAGAATACGGAAGTTCCCTTCTATTTTCAATTTACTGAAAGTTTTGTGTTAAAGAGTTATTTATCAGATGGCTTTTCTATCTAATAAGATGATTATTTGTTTTCTCATTTGATATGTTAATGTGATGAACAATATTCATGGATTTTCTGATGGAAACTATTTTTTGTGTACCTGGGATAAACCCACTTATTCATGGTATATTGTCTCTTTAAATATACATTTGCATTCAAATTGCAATTTTGCTTAAGATTTTTAGCACCTATGTAATAATCAGTAACGCAGGCCTGAGCTTTGTCTTTTTTATAACCTCTTTTTTTGTTTTGTTTTCTGATAAGAATTGTACTAGCCTCCTTGAATGAGTTGGGAAATGTTTCTTCATTTTCTATTATAAATATTTGGAGGAACAAAAACATAGGTCAATGTATACTTTTTTGCTGGAATTTCACAGCAAATCTATTACAGTGGTCACGTTGGGGAGGAGGGATAAAGACTTAGGGGACAGGGAGTGATGAAGAGGGAGAGGGAGGCCTCTATTTTCATTATAGTCTCCTCAGGCTGTTTGCTTTATTCACCATGTTCATATATTACATTATTTCTTATGGAAAAATTTTGAAGAATAAAGTCTTCCATCTATCACAAATACAAAGTAAACTCTTTCCATTACCCACTTTATAACAGTATTACAGGTAGCCTTCAGGGCATACTTACAGAGCTCAAGTGAACGCCCTGGTGCTGACTTGCAATTCAGATTTTTACTCTATCCCTTAGAATTTATTTCTCTACACGGGTGTTTTGCTGCCCAGCATCCAGAGGTTCACCATCCTAGGAACTAACCCGGCTTTCCATCTACAGGAACCCATACTCCTCCACTCTTAGTGCTCATGGGCAGGCAAAGCCCTCTCTAGCTTTAACTTTGCCCAATTTAGGCCAAGGAGTAGCACACTTTTGGAATTCATAGTTACACAGGAGATGTGCAGAATGTAGCAGCTGGGGCTCTGGTGACATTCCTGAGTCTCCGAATCAAACTGGTTTTGAAGCTCCAGACATACCCAGTGACTTTTCCATTACCTGAACAAACAAATCTATTTTCTGTATGCGTCCATGTGAATTGGGTCTTATTTTACTTGTTATATAAAGTAGAATGGCAGCAGAGAAATTTGCCGAGCAATTTCTATCTCTGAAGAAAGAAAGATACAAGAAAAGCAGTGACTACAATCTCAGTAAAACATGGTTAAGACAAATTAACAGTCCATATTCCAGGCAATGTTGCTTTTTCAAATTAGTTGCATTGCTTTAATAACCAGATTTAGACTATAAACTCCTGAGACAGTGGTCTCCTAAGCAGAGGTAGTAAAGCTAGGTGAACAGTTCATGGTCCCTGCTGTAATCTTGACATCTCCATTGGTGACATTAAAGATTAATTTTGTGTTTTTGGAGCTCATTTTATCTTATGCGACTCTTAACAAAAACCCTGCTAGGAAACATTATGCTCATTGTGGCGTTGGGCATAATAATGTTTCCTAGCAAGGTTTTTGTAAGAGTCTCATGAGATAAAATATGTTTGACATAGAATAAGTGTTCAATAAGTCACAGCACGTTGTGATATTAGACTTATTAACAGAAGTCTTCTATGTTATGTGAACTGAAATGGCCTAGGGCTTATTTACCATACCGTGGTGTCTGAAGTAACAAGCCAGGCCTGATTTTTTTTTTCAGTTTGATATATATTCCTTTTCAATATTTCCTTCGTCATCCAGCATGGAAAAAACCCAAAGGTTGTGCCCAGTGTACAGTCATCAACCCTCTTCCTCTCATGGCTGTGACCCACACTTTCAGCCTGAACACCTCCTGACTCTTGTCCCTGTTTGCACAACTGTCAGTAGTGGTGCTGGTAACTGCGCTGTTTTCTTCTTCTGGGGTCACTACTGCTGTTGCATGGCTCACACTGTTCATCTATTGGACCCCGTTGCTGTTTGGGGCACTGGGATCATTGCCTTTGCCACTTCCCACAGCAGTTTCCAGCTGCTCTGTCTTGCTTCCATGGCCAGCTGCTCTGGGCTGCTTCTTCCTCCCACCCCCATGCTGATGAATTCTACTCCACAGCACTGGATGAAACCTGCAGTGCCATTTTCTCTAAACCACAACTCCACCTTTCAATTCATGAAATAAATACCAACGTGTAATTTTAACAAAAGGCTTACCTTGCTCTCAGTCACTAAAACAGCTCTAGGAAATATTTTTCTATTTGTGTATTTCCATTATGGATTACAGCTTTCTCCTCTAATATAGCATGTGGCTATAAAGTAGTGGGTATAAATGTGGTCCAATTTATTTTTCATGCAATAAATATGAATTTAATGTTTTATTATAAATTGCTGCTAGTGTAAAACTTTACTTCTTATAATAGCATACTTTATTATTTTTGAAGTTGCCAAGGTGATCTTTTTTTTATTTGTACAGTTGGTAACTTTATTTTGCAATTGACAGATATAATTTCAAACTAGGATATGCCATCTCCAAAAAGCAAATAAATAGTATTTTCATGTGAGTAAGGAGAACGAACAGGCCTCGAATAAAAGTAGAATGATATAAAGGATCATGTTTCAATTTTATAGTCTTTCTGTCTATGATACAACATTTGCCTTGTAACCTTGCTTTTACACTCACCATCTGCATATCGCTATGATACAGGAAATGTTAGATGAGTCCAGGTCACTTGGATCTATAATATTAAGTAAGAACTTAACATCTAAATAGAATGAGCCTGGTCTGGAGCAGTGGACTAGAAGTCATATAATTTCTATCTCCCAGTCACCAGTCATTTGTTATGTCCTTGAGCAAATCATTTAACATTTCTATGCCTCACACTTTTAAATGAAGTAGGATAATACCCACTCTGATCACAGATATTCACAGACAATTAATGAAAAGGAAAAGTGTATGGTATTTTACATAAATGAGGATTAGAAAAAAATAATTCCTGGGCAGTAATTTGCAAACAAGCCAGATCTACATCTGCCACCACCTTTCTATGTGCAGATTCCTTGTTAACCTCAAGGGAGGGAGACAGACACATAATTCTAGCTAGGAGCCCAGACTAATAGAATACTAACAACATCTATCAGGCACTTACTACGTGCCAGGCACAGCTCTAAGTGCTTTACATATATTACTTCTATTAATCCTCACACTAACTCTACAAGGCAGGCACTCTTGTTAGCCCATGTAGCAGTGTTGGAAAAGTAGGCACCAGGAGATTAAGTGGAATGCCCAAGGTTATATGGAGCTATGTCTAATTCTAATGGTTTTATCTAGAATCTGGACATTTAGCCACAACCTGGCAGGCACAGCCATCCATCCTACTCTTCTACAATGCCTGCCATGGTCAGAATAGGCCTGTGCTCATCTGGGGCTAATATCTGGATGGGCTTTCTTTTCTGAAACACTGAGAGTTGTCCCAGGAAAACTCATCCAAGTGGAAGACATGAGTAAGAAGCACAGATCTGGATCAAAACAGTTAACGATGGAAGAGATGGATGATTTTTTTAACAGCTTGATGCTTGTAACTTGCAGTGCTCTCTGGACAGGACAGCCACTCAATAAGTCAACAAACAATTATTGAGTTCCTACTATGTTCCATGTGCTGTTGTTGCCACTGGAGATTCATCAGGGACCAAGAATGAGTCTCAGTCTTTGAAACAATTCCTTCTTAATGGGGCAGTAGTGGGTGGGGGCAGGGGGGATTTGGGGAAGGAGAGTGGGGTATGTGAGAAGAGAATACACAAATAAAAAGCAAGCAATAAGTAGCATCCTTTTAGATACTAAAAATTATTAGGACAAAGTCAGAGAAAAGGCTTGTTCCTGAATCATAGAGAGAGGAGAAGAGAACTAAAGGAGCTGTTTCTTGAAAAGCCATCAATCATCATTAGAAGCAGAGTTGATAGTTTTCACAATGGTGGTACTGTTGCTGGAGGGCTTAAGTGGGTCTCCGGATGCTGGTGAGACCCCAGCCCCAGCTGGTGTCCAGATTATTGACACGGCAGCAAGAAAGAATTCACAGATGGGTCAGAAAGAAGCAAAAGGCAAGGAACTTTCACTGCAAAGTGGAAGTACACATTCAAGAGCGGGCCTGCAGGCATAGTGGGGAGAGTGAGTCGCACACATGGAATTTGGGTTTCTAATTTTACAGGCTCTTCTAATTAGAGGGTAGAATAATCATGAGGTTTTCTAGGGAAAAGGCGGAGATTTCTTAGAATCGAGGTGCCTCCCATTTTTATACTAAATATGGGCATACTTGTATCTGCCATTGCACTGGTGGGTGAGTGATTTAGTATGGTAACGAGCATATATTTAGGCCTGGGGTTGGGTGTGGGTCAAATCCAATGCTATGTTGCACTTAGGTGGTCTCAAGCAGCTGGAGCCCCCGCCCCAGTTGTTGGTCTTAGGCTCATCCTTCTCTTTGTTTCTCTTTGTAGCTGATTTTAACATCTCCTTTCTTGCTGCTGTGTGAAATTGCTGCTTGATATTTTCTGATTCTCCTGTGACCACCCAGTATTTCTATTTTATGGGTATTTCTTTAATAAGGGGATGGAATAATTATTAGGTATTCTGGAAAAGGAGGGGATTTCCGAGGCTTCCCAGTTACCACCCCCTTTCTCCCTTATTTGGGTTTGTTTGAAAGAGTCATGGACATGTCACCCTGACTGGGGTTTTTGGCTATTTCCTCTTATTTTGGGTTTTCTGTTATTCTGTAGTTTCTTTGCCTGGTTTTTGTTTTAGCTGTTGTTTCAGTTTTTTCATCCTCCTGTGACCACCCAGTGCTATTCCCATTCCAAACCAATATGAATGGGAGGATATTTTCCCCACCTGAGTTGCGATGAGAAGCTGCAGAAGCACAGTAGCCTGCGCTACAAGCTGGATGGATCTTCACATTTTCATCTGTAGCAGGGGTCCCCAACCCCTGGGCTGTGGACCAGTTCCTGCTGGTGGCCTGTTAGGAACCAGGCAGCACAGCAGGAGGTGAACAGAAGGCGAGCAAGCACTACCACCTGAGCTCTTCCTCCTGTCAGATCCCCAGCAGCATTACAGTCTCATAGGAGTGTGAACCCTATTGTGAACTGTGCATGTGAGGGATCTAGGTTATGCGTGCCTTATGAGAATCTAATGCCTGATGATCTAAGGTTTCATCCTGAAACCATCTACCACTCTTCCTTTCATCCATGGAAAAATTGTCTTCCATGAAACTGGTCCCTGGTGCCAAAAAGTTTCAGGATTGCTGATCTATAGTAAAAAATAGACACTGCTCTTTATCCCAACTGAAAGATAGGAAAATAATGAGAATAGAGGATTCACCACATAAATTAAATATAATAATACACATGAAAAAATACACATGAAAATAGGTTGATCTTGTATTTAAAGAAATGAAAATGAAATTACAGTGAGTTTTTTTTCTTTAAGTTGGCATTAATTTTTGAAAATATAATAGCTAATGTTGGGAACAGACATAAAAAACATTCTATTAAACAATAAATTATTGAGTGTTTACTGTGTCTTAGGTATTTTGCTAAGCACTAGGGATACATTATTTTATTCAACATCTACTTAGAAAGCATCTACCATGTAAAAAGCTGGTTTGCTAAGGATTGGGATTTCCTGGTGGACAGGAAAGTTTGCTTCCTGTCCTCATGGAGCTTACATGCTAGCAGATGAGACAGACATTTAAAAAATAATCACGCACCAAAATACAAATTTAAATAGTGAAAAGTGCTATAAATGAGATATTATGGCTCCTACGGGAGTTAATAATATCAGAACTAAATTAATCAGGGCAAGAGAAGTTTCCTTTGAGAAATTAACATTTGATCTGAATTCTAACAGATGAGTCGAAATTAGCAGGGCAAAGAGGAGGACAAGGTACTTTCCAAGAAAAATTCATGATGTGAACAAAAACATGAGGTGAGAAGGAGCAAATATATGTGAGAAACTAAAAGAGAAATCAGTGTGGGGAGTGCAGGAAGCAAGAGGCAAACAGCACCAATGAGGCGAGGAGATGAGGAGGGAACAGATTGTAGAAAGCAATCAGAAGCCACCGAAGGGATTTAGGTAGACAAGTGACATGACCAAAAATAGTGGTAGAAATGCAGATAAGGCTGTGTCCTTGAAGAGTCAACATTCTAGTGGGGAAACAGGTATTTTCAGATGTAACTGGGACAGTACAAGTTGGCATAAAAATTCTGTTGGCCAATTAGGCAGTAACTCTAAATTTAAAATGCATTTGCATCCACCAACCCTTCATATTTCATAGAAATGATTGCATATGTACAAGGATGTATTATTGAAAATTCTGAACCAATCTAATGCTTTCAAATGGTTTCAAATTAACAGAACATGATATGGCCACATAATGAAATACTATGCAGCTATTAAAACAGAGTGAGATAAATCTGCATATATTACTTTGATGTTTTAAAAATAAATAGCAAAGTTCAAGGTTGTAGGTACATCTCTGTCCCATTTTCTTAAGACAAACCAACATATATATGTATATACACGTTGTATGTATATACACATACAGGTGTACACATGTTGTATGTATATACACATATATGTGTATGCATGTCGTATGTGTATGCACATGTATGTGTATGCATGTCGTATGTGTATGCACATATATGTGTGTGCATGTCGTATGTGTATGCACATATATGTGTGTGCATGTCGTATGTGTATGCACATATATGTGTGTGCATGTCGTATGCGTATGCACATATATATGTGTGTGCATGTCGTATGTGTATGCACATATATGGGTGTGCATGTCGTATGTGTATGCACATGTGTGTGTGCATGTTGTATGTGTATGCACATATATGTGTGTGCATATATACACATATATGTGTGTGCATATATACACATATATGTGTGCATATATACACATATGT
Organism: Hylobates moloch; assembly: GCF_009828535.3. Taxonomy (NCBI): domain Eukaryota; kingdom Metazoa; phylum Chordata; class Mammalia; order Primates; family Hylobatidae; genus Hylobates; species Hylobates moloch. Next base: position 18,605,564 of record NW_026652280.1, on the reverse strand, counting down.
TTATACATATATACACATATATGTATACACATATATACACATATATGTGTACACATATATGCACACATATGTATATACATATATGCACATACATATATACATATATACACATAAATGTGTATATATATACACACATATGTGTATATACATATACACACATATGTATGTAGGGCTTTATACTTTAAACACTTATTATTTTGCTAGATTTTATTATAAAAATATTCACTGAAATGTAGTGTTTATCAGTAAAGATACTGAAATACATAATAAACGTATAGAAGATAATTTTTAAGCAGATTATATACATTTTCATAATAAAAGAAAAGGGAAACATGGATAACAAGACAGACTAACAGGCTGACAAAAGTCAGATGCTCACCATTTTTGGACAGCACACTCCTCCATTAAAAATTAATGGCAACCAGTAGACAACATAAACAATTCAAGTTTACGAAGGCAGAGAGCAAATTCCATTTCCAACATTTTACATAATTTGTTATTATTTCATTTACTGGTGTTTGTTTATTACCAATATAGTATAAAATATTTGTGCATAGTAACATTTCCATTTGTCTTAGACACCCTAGGTTTTAGAACTATGGTGGCTCCTTGTAAACATCCAATAAATAATTGTTGAGTCATAGGACTATCATGAAAATTGACTACTGATACCTTAAACTCAGGAAATCAGCCCAGAAGACTGAAAAATGCCAGCGGCCATTGTGAGACAGGTAATCTCATATCCAAGAACCCCAGATATCACATTGAAAGAGAACATTCTAACTGACTGCTAATGAATATGATCATAGCTACAATTCAGTCTGATCTCTGAAATGGTATTTCTCCAGATAGCACAGACTTCCTTTAAGGGTGATGTCACAGCCGACTAAGATCTCATCGAGGACGTCTAATGTCCATTGAAATCATTTTAATGCTCTTGGCTGAAGCCAGCAAGCTGTCATTTAATTATGCAGGATTTCTGATTGCTCATCATCACCCCTGTTCTCATTCAGCTCTTCACCCTTGTGTGTCTCCTCTACGGAGAGCTTCCATTCATCTGAATAGCAGCTTTAGTCAAGGAAGATGTGAGTATGAGAAGGAAGATGATCTTCAGAATATGAAAAACAATTAGACTGTGGACAGAGCTCTTTTTTCTGAAATTCTCATAGCATTGACTCACTTACCAACTTGCTTATGTGATAGTACCCATTTTACAATTTTTACCTCTCCCCCTTTTCTCAACTGATAACTAATGCTAATATAATTCAGATGAACGAGACTTATAAAATAGTTATATGTTTTCAGATTAAAAGGTAATGTCCCATTGACCACTGACTAAATGGGATTTACAGACACGTTGAAAAACAATTTAATAGTCTTCCTTGCATAGAATAGAATGAGAAGTCATTTTATCAAATTTGCATAGAAAATATATCTTATGTTTTGACATGAAAGATAACAACTTCATTGTAGAACAATAACATAACTTATTCTTTGGGAATAAACTTGAATTATGTAATTTAAGAATTCTCTAACAATGCCAAGTGAAATCTATTAAATCAATACTCATCTACTCTGGCTTTAGTATTTCAGGTTCTGTGAGATTTCCAAATTTCAGCATATTAAGAGTAAATCATTCATAAAAGCAGAAAACATATATACAAGTTATTTCTTTAAAAAGCCATCTCTCAAAAGAATAATTGTTCTCTAAACTGGAAAATGATGCAAATAAATCTTCATTTTAATTTTTTGATTTCTGTGATATATGGGTCTCCCCTCACCCCATAAAACAGTTCAGGATGACTATGTACAAGCCAAATGAGATAATGTTTCAAGGAAACTGCATTAATTCTGTTTTCAGAAAAGGTTCATTGGAAGTCCACTGATAACTGATATTTGACAACCTGAAAGCATTTCCAGATTTGGAACAGGTGCAAGTTCTAATAGGCATATTCCACAGACAAAGCAACAAAGTCTTTCTTGATGTGATTACGCTTGTTATTCTGTGATTGCCACATCCTGATCAGAGATATACTCAGTCATTAAAAAAAAGTGCTGTAGAATTACCCATAGATTATGTATGAAACTGTTGGGAAAGGGGAAGAGCACAAGAGAAGGCTCTGAAGTATTTTCGGTTGATGCAGAGTGAATGAGAGCTCCAGGTGGAATTCTGTGAAACAGGAGACCATGATTAATACATTGTTTGTTTAAAAGAAAATGGGGACATGAAGTATAGCAAAGTATTTCTGAAGATGTTGTTTGAGGGAAGGATAAACTGGTATAATATATGAGAGTTTCATCATTTGCATACACTTCATTTAAGAGATTTAGTAAGGACGGTTTTTGGCATTTGGATGTGTGTGTTTGTGTGTGTGTGCGTGTGTGTGTGTGTAGCCAAAATCTCAGCACTTGTGGGAAGTCAAGGCAGGAGGATCACTTGAGCCCAGGAGTTTGAGACCCACCTGGATATTACAGCAAAACCCTGTCTCTACAAAAAATAGTACAAAGTATTAGCTGTGCATGGTACCAAGCATCTGTGGTCCCAGCTACTTGAGAGGCGCACACACACATGAATTTCATCTCTTTAACACACATTGCTTTTGTCCACCTAGTATGCATCCTATCTCAGCCATGTAGAAAAGTAGATTCACCTTCTACTTTCAGTGCCAAATCAAAAGTAAGGAGTAGAAATGTCAGAAAGTGGGCGGGAATTGAAATATCTATTAACAGAACACGTGTAAGATAGGCAAGACAAATACGTACTTTAGAAGAAAAATTGAAATATTTGGCCGGGCGCGGTGGCTCACGCTTGTAATCCCAGCACTTTGGGAGGCCAAGGCGGGCGGATCACGAGGTCAGGAGATCGAGACTACGGTGAAACCCCGTCTCTACTAAAAATACAAAAAATTAGCTGGGCGTGGTGGCGGGCGCCTTTAGTCCCAGCTACTCGGAGAGGCTGAGGCAGGAGAATGGCGTGAACCCGGGAGGCGGAGCTTGCAGTGAGCCGAGATTGCGCCACTGCACTCCAGCCTGGGCGACAGAGCGAGACTCCGTCTCAAAAAAAAAAAAAAAAAAGAAAAATTGAAATATTTGACCATGATCAGCTCCCTGGATAACTGAATAAAAGACACAAAATTTGAAAAGTATGAAAAGCCACGAGGAGACATAGAGTGGGCACAAAAGCCTAGGTGAGGATGCTGTAGATCTAGAACAATTCTCAGGGACAAAGGCGGTTCTCTATGGATTTCTGTACAAAACACCTTCATCTACACCTACTGGGAACCTTCATTTTAATGAAAGAAACAGCTGTGTAAGCCCAACGTTTACATTAGCAGTTTTATTTTTATTTAAAATCATTTTTATTATTTTTTTCTTTTTTTGAGGCAGAATCTCACTCTGTCACACCGGAGTGTAGTGGCATTACGATGTCTCACTGCAGCCTCAGCCTGTTCAGCTTGGGCAGTCTTCTTACCAGAGCCTCTCAAATAGCTGGGACTACAGATATATGCCACCATGCCCAGCCAATAGATTTTACTTTTTTTTTTTTTTTTTTTTTTTTG